>NW_022196915.1:108787995-108814667 GCF_008632895.1 Mastomys coucha
TAAGATGGCCATTTTTAATATATTAATCCTGCCAATCCATGAGCATGGGAGATCTTTCCATCTTCTGAAATCTTCTTCAATGTCTTTCTTCACAGACTTGAAGTTCTTGTCAAAGAGATCTTTTACATGCTTAGTTAGAGCTACACCGAGGTATTTTAGAGCTACACCGAGGTATTAATTTAACAGTCTTATGTAGATGGTGGTCTACAGCAATACTGAAAATACATATGTTTTTCTCAATATAAATTTTAAATAATTCCAAACATATTAACTGTATATTTCAAAATAATACATCACTACTAGTATTTTCTTAAATGAACTTAAGTATATAAAGTCTTTTTGTTTGTTCGTTTGTTTTTTATTTAGTAGAGCTTAAAATCTTGGCTCTTATTGTGGTACAAGCCCAAAATAAGAACAAGTTTTAGACATTGGGTTTCAGTGTAATAAGACTGTACTTCAGTAACCCTCACATTACCAAAGGATTTTACCTCCATCATAGCTAAGCTGAGAGTTGACAGTTCTATTGCACCAAGGAATGCATTGTAGGCACAATTTTTGCATACAGACTTCCTGCTATGGTCAAAGCTATTTGTCTTGAGTGAGTGACTTTATTCTCAGCCCACAGATAAGAGGTTATATTCATTCTAGAAATGGTGTGTTTATTTAGATGGTCTACCCATAAAGTCATTCACCAACTGTTTCAGTGAACAATGATTCTGTTTGGAGGGTGGCACCGACATTAAGTGAGTGTAAGAATTTGGTTAATTAGCAGTGATAATTTGGAAAAGCATTCATCTCAGACAAAGAATAACTTATAAAGTCCTCTTCTTCAAACTTGATACAAGAGTTACAAACATCAAGCAAAACATTCAGTCTCACTCTTTGTTGTTCTCTTATAAGCCCCCTCCCAATTTGATTGTCTATACTTCTCTTTGGTTATATAAATACTTTTGAAATATGTAAGCTGTTCTGAAAACCATAATATGGTGTAAAAACATGAAGTAAACAATACTACTAATAGAGAGGCTGAGATAGGAGAAGCAGGATTTCAAGACCATTATGTTGTACACAGCAAGACACGGTCACATACAAACTAGCTGAAAGTGTATATGAATTGTACAGTATTGGACCTATATCTCCAATTACTAAATTAGAGAGACCATTGGATGACAGTCAGCAATTTTCTAATTCCTCATATTTTTGGATTTCAATTGATTAGGATATATTGGTAATATTAATTTCATATTAAGATATTGAGAAAAAGTAATTGTTACTTCCTGTTGTTTTTGTTGTAAGAGGTGAAATTAGGTTTGTGTGGGTTATTGAAAGATTACTTTCTTGCTTCTTCTAGGGTGTAGTTTTGCTCCTTATGTTGATGTTTTCCATCTATTATTATTCTTTGTAGGGCTGGATTTGTGGAAAGATATTTTGGAAATTTTGTTTTGTCATGGAATATCTTGTTTTCTCCATCTATGGTAATTGAGAGTTTTGCTCAGTATAGCAGCCTGGGCTGGCATTTGTGTTCTTGTAAGGTCTGTATGACATCTGCCCAGGATCTTCTAGCTTTCAAAGTCTCTCGTGAGAAGTCTGGTATAATTATGATACCAGACCTGACTTTATATGTTATTTGACCTTTTTCTTTTACTGCTTTTAAAATTCTTTTTTTGCTTAGTGCATTTGGTGTTTTTATTATTATGTGACAGGAAGAATTTCTTTTCTGGTCCAGTCTATTTGAAGTTCTGTAGGCTTCTTGTATGTTCATGGGCACCTCTTTCTTTAGATTAGGAAAGTTTTCTTCTATAATTTTGTTGAAGATATTTATTGGCCCATTACCTTGGGAGTCTTCACTTTCTTCTTTACCTATTGTCCTTAGGTTTGGTCTTCTCATTGCAACCTGGATTTCCTGGATGTTCTGGGTTAGGAGCTTTCTACTTTTTGCATTTTCTTTAACTGTTGTGTCAATGTTTTCTATGGTGTCTTCTGCCCTGAGATTCTCTCTTCTATCTCTTGTATTCTGTTGGTGATGCTTGCATCTATGACTCCTGATTTCTTTCCTAAGTTTTCTATCTCTGGGGATTGGAGCTTCCTCTGGGTGTTGTGGGACTGACTGTGGAGCTTGTGTCCAAGGTCTGCTCAGGGCACTGGCCGGCCCAGAGAGCTATTTTTATTTTCTTTAAAAAAAAAATAGTATTTGGTTGTACCAGGGTTCCTGGGCCATCTAGTCTCAGGTTCTTGGTCAACGATGCACTGTCAGATATGGGTTCTATTTCATGGAGTGAGACTTAAGTCACATAAGGCATTGGTTGATCACTCCCACAAGCATTGTGTTACTGTTGTATTAGCATATCTTGCAGGCAGGACACCATTTCAAATCAAAGGGTTTGTTGCTCTGTTGGTGTTTACATTTCTCATTTGTTATCAGGCAGAATACCTTCCTGTACAAGACACTAGTTGATACTTACTCAACTTCTCCAATTCATTGAATTGTACAGATGTTGTCTTCAGCAATGAGGCCTTGCTTTCAGTTTGTGGGGAGTAACCCATAGTTAGAACCCCCTATGACCAACATCTTTATTAAATGTAACCCAATCCCAGAATTTGAAGTTTCATTTAGTTTTTAGTTTATATGGATAAAGATCTGTCAATTTTTCTCAAAGAACCAAGTCTTTGTTTCACTGATTCTTTTTCTTGTTTTGCTGTCATTTCTATTTTATATCTTTCAGCTCTGACTTTGATTATTTCTTTCCATCTATGCCTTTTGGATGAGAGTTTTTATTTTCTTTTTTCTACAGCTTTAGGATATACTATTAAGTTATTAGAATGAGATCTCTCCAATTTTTTTATGAAGCTACTTAGTGCTATAAACTTGACTCTTATAACCGCCTTCATTGTGTTTCGTAAGTTTTAGGTTATTATATGTTTATTTTCATTCAATTCTAGAAAGTTTTAATTTCCTTCTTAACTTCTGCTTTAACATATTTTTCATTCAATAGTGAGTTGTTCTGTTTCCATGCATTTATAAGCTTTCTGTTCTTTCTATTGTTCATACCAAGTTTAGTCCATGGTGGTCAGGTAGGATGCAGAATGTTATTTCAATGTATTTGTGTCTTTTGAGACTTACTTTGTATCTGAGTATGTTTTTAGTTTTGAAGAAAGTTCCATGAGGTTCTTAGAAGAATGTATATTCTTTTGTGTTTGGTCATATGTTCTATTAATATAGGTTAGGTCCATTTGGTTTATAAAGTCAGTATAAGGTTATAGCATTTCTCTGTTAAGTTTTGTCTAGATGACCTGTCTGTTGGCAAAATTGAGGTATTGGTGTCTCCCAATATGAGTGTTTGAGGGTCAGTATTTGATTTAAGCTGTTGATTTGTTTCTTTTATGAATTTATGTACTCTGTGTTTGTTGCATAGATGTTAAGAATTTCAATGTCCTCTTGGTGGATTTTTTTCTTGGTGACTATGTAAAGTCATTTTCTGTTTCTTCTGATTAATTTTGGTTTGAAGTCTATTTTATCAGATATTAAAATAACTGCACAAGCTTGCCTTTTAGTGCCGTGTGCTTGAAATACTGTTTCCCATTCTTTTAACCTAAGGTGTCATTTATTCTTGATATAAAGGGATTTTTTGCATGCAGTAGAAGAATAGATTCTGTTCACTTCCATTCTGTTAGTCTGTGTCTTTTTATTGAGGAATTGAAACCATTGATATTGAGAGACACAATAAATGGTGTTTCTTGATTCTTGTTAATTTTATGTTGTTGTTGTTTGTGGCGATGATGGTGGTAATGGTGGTGGTCGTGGTGGTAGTGTATGTGTGCATGTATGCATGAGTAAATGTGTGTGTGTGTGTTTCATCTCTTTTTGATTTGCTAGTCTAGGAATTTTTAAAAACTCTTTTATTGATTCATTGTAAATTTCACATCATGGCCCCCGACCCCACTCATCTCCGTGTCCCTTCACATCTGCTCTCCACCATTGCTACCTCTGGCCCCTCAAAATCAATCAAACAAACAAACAAGAAAAAAAACTCACTGTGTAAGTATCATGGTGTGTTACACCCCTTGCTGGCTGTGGTACTCAGGGGAGCTGGCTGTGCCCCTCACCCCAGTAGGGGAAAGCTGTTAGCCTGACAAACTCAGCTACCACCCAGGCCCAGATTCAGGGCTTTGAGTTGACCCACTCCAGTATCTGCACCATCTATGAACTACTGGATCACATGAAGGTGCCAGTCATTCGGAACCAAAGGTGAAAGATCTCTAAGACACAGAGCAACAACAGTATATCTGAGAAGAGTCCCAGTGAGCATCCCATATTGAAGTGGAACCCGGAGGCTTCAAACAGACAAATAACTCACTGCAATGAACATCTGCAAAAAAAAAAAAAAAGTTTGGGCAAAAGCTCTTACACACTCAGAGAGGCTCACCCTTGTCCATACTACTGAAACCCACTCTACTATGCTGCCCAGGTGAGGTGAGGGTCAGGGCTGGCTCTCCTAAATGCTGTAGCTGGCGAGGAGTTGGCGAGGCCAGTTTATCTGCTCTCATACTCCTATGCCCTCAGGGACAGCTCCCTTAACCTGTCCACGTGAGGGGTGGGGCTATTTTGGATATCAGTATGGCCCTAGTCATCATCCCTACTCTGGGATTAGTTATTTCCTGTGTTTTCTTGAGTGTGGCTAAACTCTTTAGATTGAATTTTTTTTCTTCTAGCACAGTAGGTTTCAACCTCTGTAAATGCTACAATCCTTTAGCATAGTTTCTCATATTCTGTTGGCCCAACAATAAAATTATTTTCATTGCTACTATATAACAGTAATTTTGCTACTGTTATGAATTGTAATATAAATATTTGATATGCAGGAAAGGGGTTGGGACCCACAGGTTGAGAACCAGTATTCTATTGCCTTAGTATGGTAAGATTTGTAGATAGGTATTGTGACAGAAGCCATCTAGGAAAGGCTATAGCCAGGAAGTGAGTTTCCAGGAGATGAACTACCATTTTGCATGGATTTGATTGGTGCACTCTGGAGGGGCATAACCCAGAGATTTCATCCCACTATTGCTTCTCGATGCTTATATACCTTTCCTGCCACTATCACATACCCTAATGATTCTTGGACATCATCTCACCCTATTAGTCAATTTTCCTGTAGATTAACATGAAGATGAACTTTCATAAATCAAAGCTGCTTAGATGAATTAATGGCTTCATAGTATTCCTGACTTGATTCAAATGATTTTAGGAAGAAAATTTAAGGAGATGGTTTTACTTGTTTTGCCAGAAAGATATAATAAAGTTAGAATCAAGAATAAAATTTGCCCCCTCATCGAATAGTAAGTAAAGACCGCATAGTAAGGAGTACAATGAGCTTTCATAAATTGCTTTAAAAAGAGAATTAGGCTTGGGACAAATTTGTTATCAAGGAAAAACATTCATTCTAGGTCAGGTCCAAGGATGAAGACACAGGTGTGCAGTATGATAAAGCAAGGCCATGTGAAACTGTTGCTTTGAAATTATAAAGAGCTTACAGAATGAAACACTGCTTTGAACTTACTATCAACATCCTTCTATAACTCACCTTCTGTGTAACATTTTATCTATGAGGTGATTTTATAAAGAGCTTTTGTCTATAAAGGTATAAATTTCAAGAGAAGAAATAAAGTGTGAGTTTGTGACTCTTCTCCATTCACCAAATGTATATATTTATATATGTTTGTCAGTCTATGTGTATGTATATACAAATATATCTAGGATATGTGTATGTATATAAGTATGCATGTGCACTTGTGAAATTGATGAAACAGGTATGTTTGTGTGTTTGTGTGTTTGTGTGTTTGTGTGTGTGTGTGTGTGTGTGTGTGTGTGTGTGTGTATGTATGTATGTGTGTCTTTGCCCGACTTTCTTCCTTTCTTCCTTTTCTTTTCTCTCTGGCTCATGAAGAGTTAACAAACTCTGAGCCTCTAGCCTGGCCAGTAAGGAGCCCATGAATCAGAGAAAAAAGCCCATTAAATAAGCCCTTTTTGTAAATCCCCTGCTATCATCAAGAGTTAAATTGCCAAAACCCAGCAGCTTTTGGAAATAGAATGGCAAAGAGTTAAGGAAAAATTTAAATTGCCGAGAGTAAGCAGCTTTTGGCCATGCAATCACTGACTCCATAGTGCTGCTTTCCTCAGGGATCTGGATGCCAGAAGCCCCCAGTAATCCTTAAATTTGACTTTATTACAAAATGCCTATTTTAGCCATCCATTGTTACTGAAAGTTTTGCTAGGTACAGGAGTCGGGGGTTGCATCTATGGTCTCTTAGAGTATACAGAACATCTGCCAAGGCCTTTCTAATTTTTAGAGTCTTCATTGAGAATTCAGGTGTTATTCTAATAGGTATGCTGTTATATGCTACATGATCTTTTCCCCTTGCTGCTTTTGATATTTTTTTTTTTTTTTTGCTTTGTATGTTTAATGTTTTGATTATTATGTGCTGAAGGGAATTTCTTTTCTGGTCCAGTATGGTTGGTGTTCTGTATGCTTCTTGTACCTTGATAGACATCTCCTTCTTCAGATTTTCCTTGGTTTGGATTTTTCTTATTGATTCTTTTTCTACTTTCAAGTCTTTAACTGTTTTAATTCATTTCCTTCCCCTATTTGCTTGTGTTTGCATAGATTTCTTTAAATTATTCACTTCCTCTTTAAAGACTACTATCATATTCATAAAGGCTAGTTTAAGGTCTTTGTCTTGTGCTTCAACTATGCTACACTACTCAGAGCCTGCTGTAGGTAGGGCTGATGACTGTGGTCTTACACTCGTATCTGGTATCTGTGTTTGAAACTATTATAATTCTAGGTGCTGATATCCAATCTTATTTTCATTGGGTTTGTGTTTTGAGAGAGAGAGAATATAAAACTCAGCTAGTCTTCTGGTTTCCACTGTGAGCCTTGGCAGACATGTTACCAGGGAATGGCTGCTGGTGTCAGAGGCTGGGATAATGAGATAAATGGCAGGGATAAGGAAGGGTGAAAAATAAGATGCACATGATTCATTGGATATTGGAATCATAGAGAAAGGGTAGACTATAGCATGTGTTCTGCTACAGAGCTGGGGATGAGACTGGGGATTGGATTTAGAGGAAAGGAGGGTTAAGTAAAAATTTGTAGTTAACCTCCCTTCTTTCTTGATCTGAGTGGCTATCAGGTTCCCATGTCTGTTAGTGTTGTATATTGCAATAAACGAATGAATGAGGGGAAATTTTGAAGTGGAAGATTTTTAGGGCCCATTGGAAATAGGGGTAAGAGAGAAAGGAAGCTGTAACAGGCTCCCTTCTACAAATCTGTTGGTAAGACTGGAGTATTGGATTAATAGGAGCAAAGGCTTAAGTGAAAAATTTTAGTTATTATACCTTTTTTCCTGAATAAAGTCAAGATATTTTCATATTTTCTTGTTCCTCTTTTCTGGGTTTAACTGTCACTGTTGTTTCAGTGTGCCTCTTAACCAGAATGTAAGCCTAACAATAGCAGGAGGTCACAATGTCACCATTCTTTGAATTTTATGATGTCTGACATAGACCAGAGATTGAGTGCTGGTGTGCTCAATGTTGAAGTGATGAAATGCAGTAGGGTGCAATGAATACCCAATAATGCCTAGGAAATAAGTGCATCAGTTTAATACTAACTAAAAAATACTATGAAAAGTCATGTGTGGAAGTGCTTGTTTATGGGAGCCTGATATGGCTGTCTTCTGAGAGGTTCTGCCAAAGCCTGACAAATACAGAGGACAGTACAGAGACAAATACAAATGCAGCCAACCATTGGACTGAGCACAGGAGGAGTTGGAGAAGGAACTGAAGGATTTGAGGGGTTTGCAGCCCTGTGAGGGAAGCAAAAGTTCCCACGGGCCAGACACCCTGGAGCTCATGGGGACTGGACCACCAACCAAAGAGTACACGAGGGACGCATGGCTCCAGCTGTGTGTGTGGCAGAGGATGGCCTTGTTGGGCGTCAGTGGGAGGAGCAGCCCTTGATCCTGTGAAGGCTCTATGGCCCAGTGTAGGGAAATGCCAGGGCAGGAAGATGGGAGTGGGTAGGTAGGTGGTGGAGAACCCTCATAGAGGGTTCTCATTGACTTCTGCTGTATCCAGAAGAATGGTTGCCACCTCCCTGTATGCAAGGTTTTTGCAATGCAGGTTTTATTTGTGTGTGTTTTGGGGTTGAATAAAACAAAATTTTTGTCCCTAGGAAACAAAGGGAACTAGTGTATAGTTGTGCCAAGGATATCTCTCTTTTCAGAAAAATTATCTGCATTAATTCCTTGATGTTACAGAATCTTTCATGAACTGCATCAGGATAAAAACTGAAAGCTTCTATGTAAGTATAGCAGGAAATTTGGATCCAGGAACTCTGAAATGAAGCAGAATAGGCCAAGCATGGAAATTAACATGCCCACTTCTTGATATATACAGCAAGTTTGCATCAGTTTAGCAAGTATACATCAGTACAGCAAGAAATACAACATTGTGTATTTCCTGACACAATGCCTAAAGAAAATGAATTCAGAAAAGAATCATAAACGAACCCTGTTTTCTCCTTATTTTGTTTGCTGAGACTTCTCTTCACTGTAAGATAATTAAGTCGTGGAAACTGAGTGTATATGATGAAGGTGAACAGAGTTGTGGCCTCCACTGTCCATAAGGTTGAAGTGCCACCTTGGCATGGACCCTCTACTGTTTCTTTGTATCTACCATGGTATAAGCCATTGGCAGTCATGAAAAGAATTCTTTGTGGTGTTCTGCACTGTATTCCCTGCTTTATACTTCTTTTCTGAGTTTCTCCATGAAGAAAGTTCTAGGGTAACACCCTTTAAAGTATAATTGTTTTATGCAATATTTAATTTAAAGTAGTTCTTAATATTAAGATATCTGCAACTTATATGAAAAATATACATTAAGGATTATTTGAGAGCTTTAACAAGTAACTAACTCAAGTGAAAATTCCATTTATTTAAAAATGTAGAGGTATGGTTATAGGTATTTGCTTGTTTGTTTGAGAAGAGGTTGGCTGGAATAAAACCAGTCATCCTCTTGTCTCAGACTCAAGCATGGTCAATTTAAAGTTTCACAAATTAATTAGATGAATGACTTATATGATAGATTAGTGTTAGTAAAGATTCACCATGAAGAACATACTCTAGTTTATTGTGTTATTTGCATCATTGTGAACCAAATATCCATATAAAATTTATACTATGGGAACCAGTAGATTAATTCCTTTTAACTAGTTAACTATTAAATATTTAAATAGTTAACTTGTTAAATATTAAAATGTAAATATTTTATATCTAGTTTTTCCTTTTCAGTTCTAATGTGGAAATATGATTGGATTGCAAATAAAGTTGGATGCTGAGCTACCCTAAAGTGAAACAAAAAAATTTCCAATGATCAGTGAAAGATATGAGCAACACTCATGCTCTAAAATGTTCTGTTTTCAGTCCAGCCAGTTCACATAGCTTTCCTCCTTGTTTCCAGATCCCCTACTGGAATTATCACCCTCTTACTCTGTACAAAGTAAGAGCCAGCAAGGAAAAAGCTGCCTTTAATACCAGTACTTGAGGTAGCACATCCATTGAGACAGGAAGTGTGGAAAGAGTCTAATATCCGAAGGTACCATATTATGAGGAGCAAAAAAGACTTGTCATAAGAAGAAGTAACCAGGGCTGGAGAGATGGCTCAGGGGTTAAGAGCACTGACTGCTCTTTAGAGGTCTTGTGTTCAATTCCTAGCAACCACATGGTGGCTCACAACCATCTGTAATGAAATCTGATGCACTCTCCTAGTATGTGTCTGAAGACAGTTGCAGTATACTTACATAAATAAAAAAGAAATAAATCTTAAAAAAAGAGGAAGTAGCTTCCGGTCTGTGCCTTCTATCTTGGGCGCTAGCTAACTCAGCAGCCAGTCCCACAGCCCCCAGAGGAGGCTCCACTCCCAGGCGCTCTAGCATACCCAGGGTCTTAGGATCAGGGGTGAGGAGAACATAACATCTGTTCCAACACCACCGGGAGTAACTGGGACCAGCAGGGTCCAGGGACACAGGAACCCCGCCTGACCAGAGGCTCAGGTTCCTTACAGTCTGCACTGGTCTACCTTGGGCACTAACACAGTGGCCAGTCCCAAAGCTCCCAGAGGAGGCTCCACCCCCAGGTGCTCTAGCATGACCAGGATCTTAGGATTCCAGGATCCCAGGAGCTTGGTCGCACCAGGATCTCAGGGTCTCAGAATTCTGACACACCCAGAATCTCAGGATCACAGGTTCCCAGAATCACAGGATTACAGAAACAGCTGGACTCTGAGGAAGTCTGGCTCAACAAGGATTACATGAAGGACAGGATCCAATCAGATATAGCAAGGGCAGAGAGCACTAGAGATAATCAGATAGCGGGAGGTAAGCATAAGAACAGAAGCAACAGAGACCAAGGTTACTTGGCATCATCCAAACCCAATTCTCCCACCTTAGCAAGTCCTCAATACACCATCACACCAGAAAAACAAGACTCGGATCTAAAGTCACTTCTTATGACAATGATGGAGGACTTTAAAAAAGACATAAATAAGTGCCTTAAAGAAATGCAGGAGAACACACATAAGCAGGTAGAAACCCTTAAAGAGGAAACACAAAAATCCCTTAAAGAATTATAGGAAAATACAACCAAACAGGTGAAGGAATCCAACAAAACCATCCAGGGCTCTCTTACTCCTGCTTCTCCACCTTTCCTCCCTTCCCCCCTCTCTCCACATGGTTATGGCCCGCCCCTACTTCTCTACTCTTTCCTTCTCTCTGTCTTTCTCTGCCTCTGCTACCCTCTTAACTCCCCTTCCCATGCCCTGAATAAACTATTCTATACTAAAAACAAAAACAAAAACAAAAACCATCCAGGATCTAAAAATGGAAGTAGAAGCAATTAAGAAATCACAAAGAGAGACAACTCTGGAGATAGAAAACTAGGAAAGAAGGCAGGAGCCATAGATGCAAGCATCACCAACAGAATAAAAGAGATAGAAGAGAGAATCTCAGGTGCAGAAGATACCATAGAAAACATTGACACAACAGTCAAAGAAAATGCAAAATGCAAAAAGCTCCTAACCCAAAACATCCAGGAAATCCAAGACACAATGAGAAGACCAAACCTAAGGATAATAGGTATAGAAGAGAGCAAAGATTACCAACTTAAAGGACCAGTAAATATCTTCAACAAAATTATAGAAGAAAACTTCCCTAACTTAAAGAAAGAGATGTCCATGAACATTCAAGAAGCCTACAGAATTCCAAATAGAATGGACCAGAAAAGAAATTTCTCCCATCAGAAAATAATCAAAACACCAAATACATTAAATAAAGAAAGAATATTAAAGGCAGTAAGGGAAAAATGTCAAGTAACATATAAAGGCAGACCTATCAGAATTATACCAGATTTCTCATCAGAGACTATAAAAGCCAGAAGACCTGGGCAGATGTCATACAGACCCTAAGAGAACATAAATGCCAGTCCAGACTACTATACCCAGCAAAACTCTCAACTACCATAGACAGAGAAAACAAGATAATCCACTACAAAACCAAATTTTTACAGTATCTTTCCACAAATCCAGCCCTACAAAGGATAATTGATGGAAAACACCAACACAAGGAGGGTAACTACACCCTAGAAAAAGCAAGAAAGTAATCTTTCAACAAATCCAAAAGAAGAAAGGCACACAAATGTAACATAATCTCTAATAACAAAAATACAGGGAGTAATAATCACTTTTCCTTAACATCTCTTAACATTAACAGACTCAATTTCCCAATAAAAAGATATAGATTAACAGACTGGATATGTAAACAGGACCCAACATTTTGTTGCATACAGGAAATGCACCTCAAAGTCAAAGTGACAAAGACAGACACTCCCTCAGAGTAAATGGTTGTAATACAAATTTCCAAGCAAATGGTCCCAAGAAACAAGCTGGAATAGCCATTCTAATATCAAATAAAATTGACTTTCAACCAAAAGATATCAAAAAGGATAAGGAATGATACTTCATACTGGTCAAAGGAAAAATCTACCAAGATGAACTTTCAATTCAGAACATCTGTGCTCCAAATGCAAGAACACCCACATTCATAAAAGAAACTTTACTAAAGCTCAAAGCACACATTGCACCCAATATAATAATAGTGGGAGATTTTAATACCCACTCTCAGTGATGAACAGATCATGGAAACAGAAACTAAACACAGACACAATGAAACTCACAGAAGTTATGAACCAAGTGGATCTAAAAGATATTTATAGAACATTTCATCCTAAAGCAAAAGAATATACTTTCTTCTCAGCACATCATAGTACCTTCTCCAAAACTGACCATATAATTGGCCACAAAACAGGTCTCAATAAATACAAGAAGGTGGAAATAATTCCTTGCACCCTATCAGATCACCACAGACTAAGTCTGAACTTAAATTGCAACAAAAACAATGGAAAACACACATATACATGGAAACTGAACAACACTATACTCAATGATAGCTTGGTCAAGGAAGAAAGAAAGAAAGAAATTAAAGACATTTTAGAATTTAATGAAAATGAAGACATATCATACCAAAACTTATGGGACACAATGAAAGCAGTGATAAGAGGAAAACTCATAGCTCTAAGTGCTTCCAAAAAGAAACTGGCGAGAGCTTACACTAGCAGCTTGATAGCACACCTGAAAGCTCTAGAACAAAAAGAACCAAATACACCCAAGAGGAGTAGAGAGCAGGAAATAATCAAACTCAGGACTGAAATCATCAAAATAGAAACAAAAAGAACTATACAAAGAATCAACCAAACCAGGAACTGGTTCTTTGAGAAAATCAACAAAATAGATAAACCCTTAGCCAGACTAATCATCAGGCACAGAGACAGTATCCAAATTAATAAAATCAGAAATAGAAAGGGAGACATAACAACAGAAATCAATGAAATTCAAAAAAATCATCAGATCCTATTACAAAAGTTTATACTCAACTCAATTGAAAAATCTGGATAAAATGGACAATTTTCCAGACACATACAAGGGGCCAAAGTAAAATCAAGATCAGATAAACCATCTAAACAATTCCATATCCCCCAAAGAAATAGAAGCAGTTTTTAATAGTTTCCTAACCAAAGAAAGCCTAGGACCAGATGGGTTCAGTAGAGAATTCTATCAGACCTTTAAAGAAGACCTAATACCAATATTCTACAAACTGTTCCACAAAATAGAAACAGAAGGTACACTACCCAATTCATTCTATAAAGCCACAATTACACTTATACCTAAACCCCACAAAGACCCAACAAAGGAAGGGAACTTCTCATCAATCTCCCTTATGAACATTGATGCAAAAATACTCAATAAAATCTTGCAAACCGAATCGAAGAACAAATCAAAACGATCATTCAACACTATGAAGTAGGCTTCATCCCAGAGATGCAGGGATTGTTCAATATAGCGAAATTCATCGATGTAATCCACTACATAAACAAACTCAAAGGAAAAAAAACATGATTATTTCATTAGATACTGAAAAAGCAGTTGACAAAACTCAGTAAACCCTTCATGTTAAAAGTCTTGGAAAGATCAGGAATTCAAGACCCATAGCTAAACATAGTAAAAGCGATATACAGTGAACCAGTAGCCAACATCAAACTGAAAGGAGAGAAACTTGAAGCAATCCCACTAAAATCAGAAACTAGACAAAGCTGCCACTCTCTCCCTATATATTCAACATAGTACTTGAAGTTCTAGCTAGGGCAATTAGACAACAAAAGAAGTTCAATGGGATACAAATTTCAAAGGAAGAAGTCAAAATATCACTATTTGCAGATGGTATGATAGTATACTTAAGTTACACCCAGAGACCCTGGGTAGCACTAAGAAGAGAAAGTAAGTGGAGGAGAAATGGAAAAGAAACAGAAGAATATATGCACAATGAAGAGAGGCAGAACTGGATATTTGAGGGTAGTGAGGATAATCTTGATGAGAGTAGCTGGCTGGTGATACCACCTGGGACAATGGTTGGGTCATGGCCTGTGTTGACACCTGGGGCCACATCTGGGTCTGTGATCCTTCAGTGGCAGAGGTGTGTAACCCACCAAAGGCCAATCAGATGTCCCTGGCCTATGCTGCCACTTGAAGACCTATGGATGTTTGAGGGTAGTACAGAAGTGGCCCCATACCTCAAATGGATATCATGGGAGAGCCAGATCTAGAGTCATGAGAACAGGAGAGCTGACCTAACCAGCTTTAGTCTTGCACATCTCGGTAGTTGTGAGTGATCTGGCCCCTAGGGTATGAGTGTGAGAGAGATGGACCTGGCACTTGTCTTCTGTGTCTATTATAAATGTGTATATCTTTAGATTAACATTAGAAATGAGACAGCTATCTAAAATTTAAAGACTTTAAGATGAAACATGACTAAAATTGTGACTTACATATTTTCCTCTTAATAAGAATGATAATTTCCATTTTAGGATATTGTTGGCTTTTGAGCATCTGCTCACTTCTGTTGTTTATAGGTTTTTAATTTTTATTGAAATTCAAATCTGAAAACATCTGTTTTCCTAATACATATTTTCATTGTTAACTGGGAGACAATTCAGAACTCCAGCTCTTTCTTTGTTTCATTTAAAGAAAGAGCTCATTAAATACTGGAATTAGAACCTTGTGTTGGTGCTTGCATATGCAAGAAATTATATATTAAATATTTACCTTTGTATTCTTGATTATTTTTCTCAATCAGACTATGGGATTCATATAGGTAAAGTCTTCAGAGAAATGATGGCAGAAATTTAAGAGTGCTGATCTTGGTTACCTTTAGAATTAGAAAGAGTTTTTTAAAATTATTTTCAAGGTTGTGGCCTTGTAGATGGTATTTCTCATGGGCAACTGCACTTGTTTAGACACAGTCTTTTTCAGTCAAATGAGGTAATGTCTGATCTCCTACCCACCTTTGCCACAACCTCATTGCAGATCTTTGCTTCTCAGTCTCCTGGCTCTAAGAACATCACAGTTTGTCCTCCAGGTCAACCTTTCTACTGTACCTCCTGTGAGCTTTGATCTATGTATTCTCTAATTTGTTTCCAAGATAATCTTGGCAAAAATCCAAATTCAATTTTATAACTTTTCTATTTAAAGTTTGTGAAGGTTTAGGAATGGTTACATATTCTGGTCATTTGCCACACCTACTTTAATCAGCTTCAACTCATTGAGGGATCTTTCTTTCAAGAAACTGAAAACTGGTTACCCAGAGCTCTAGTCTACACTTTGATTTCATTCTTATCAGAATGTTCCCTCCCAGAAAGGATAATTTGTTTGCTCTGTCCAGTGAAGAAAGAGTGACAGTAAGCATGAGAGTGCTAGGCAGAAGAGATTATATGGTGTTGTTTTGTTTTATTTTGTTAATTGCATGACCTCTGATGGGCAAGCATAACCAAGTATCAAGTTTCTCATTAGATCTCAAGTGTCCAAATGTTTTTGGTTAAAGTAAATGTACCTGAAGCCTCAGACCACCTTTTATGTTATATATATAGCAATAATATTTGATGTGTCTAAACTTTAAATATGTGTAACATGAAGTACAAAGAGTCCATTTATAGTTACAGGTTAAACAATCAAAACAATCACTAAGGCTGAGGCCAAGAAGTAGAGAGAGATGAGTTCAGACCTTGATCTCAGACCAACAAAATAGGGTCTGGAAGAATAAATTTTATTTTATTTTTTAAATTAAAGAAGGTTACTAGAAGTTTTAAAATGATGGAGGAGGGGTGATAGAATATTTTTGTTTCCTTTGAAAGGTCACTGGCTATCATAGTGTATGATGCAAAAGTGGAAAAAGCACCAGAGAAGGAATGTAATGAAGGCTGGAAAGGGGACCATAGATGGAGAGTTGTTCAAGTGCCATAATTCTTTTTTTCCTGTGATATAATTTACTAAAAGTTTGGTTTGGTAATTAGAGTCAATGAAAAGAATAGAGGAAACTTGTTATGTTATTAGGTTTGTATGATATAATTATAAAAAAGAAGAAGGGCTTTGATGGTCGGATTAAATAGTAGAGTGAGTGAGTATATGCTGTTAAGGTTTAGTTGTGACATAAATTGGTAAGACAACTCATGCACAAGTCTGGAAGAGAGTTGCAGACAGATAGGGAGGCCTAAGACTTGATGAGATCAAAGACTGTGTATTGTTGTAAGTAAACCTTGGTAAAAGGCAATAATTTGAGAAGACCAAGGACACCAGGAGGAGAAGATTGGGAGGGTTCTGCAGAGCAATTCGATTGGATTTAGAGCAAGAAACAAAGCAAGGCTCAGAGAAAAGGGTATGGTTAAATGTGAACTGTCAAAAAATGATTTCACTTTAAAAATGTCATGTAGGGCTCCAGGGATGATAGAAGCATGATGCACAAAGTAGAATACATACAAATTTCCTTCATGTCATATAATCTTTGAACTTGGATTTCTGCAAGTGATTTTAGTGCAAGTGATGCATGAATAGTGGGCTTGTTCAAAAGTAAAAGAGTCAGGGTTCATGGCAAAGAGGAGAAAGTTCTCCAAGATTCCCTTGCATGTGAAATGCATCACACTGCTGCTGTGTTGCAGCTGTACTAATGACATAAAATAGGTGTTTTCTTTCTCTTATCTGCTTTCTTGTGTGAGAGGAATGGACATATTGCAAAAAGCAGTTGCTAGACATGCCTATGTAAACACAGCGAAAATCTAGGTGGTAGACAAGATAAATTTAGTCAAATTAATGCACTAATAATTTTTCCTCAGGAGATGCAAATTCCTGTTGTAATTCTTTCTCACATATGTAAGCACACTGATAATACAGCAAAACCACAAACTAGAAATCAAGAGGCAGTTGGCATAAACTGAAAGAAGCACTGATAACTTTAATATCCTCATCTCTGGTTCTTAGTATTTTTATGACTGTAAACCCAAACTCCATTTCTCTTACTATGAAGTCCATATAGACTTTACATCTTTAACAATACTTAAAGCAGTAGTATATTATCAAGCAAAAACAACCAACCAAACAACAACCATAACAATAACAAAAAAGATGGCATCTTATTGGGATGGGGACATGTTGGGAAGTAAGTCAGTTAATTTTTTTGTTATTGTGATAAAAACCATGACACATGAAAAGGGTATTTATTTTGATATGAGGCTCCAGTGGAACTGTCCAAAATGATAGGGGAGGTAGCAGGAAGCAGAGAAAGTGAAGAGGAAGTTGGACAAGACCGTAAACACTCACAGCCACCCCTGGTTACATACTTTCTCTAGCAAAGTTGCACCTTGGTGATAGTTATGGAACTACCACCAAGGTTCCATAACTTCTCTAAGCTGCCACCAAATAGAGACTAGGAGTCATATCCTAGAGATGATATACTTGATGATATATGTGAATAAACCAGTACTCTTTCTTCACTGGGGAAGAAAGTCAAGCATTAAGTAAATTGATGTGTACCTAAAATTCTGTTGGTAAGCCGGGCAGTGGTGATGCACACCTTTAATCCCAGCACTTGGGAGGCAGAGGCAGGTGGATTTCTGAGTTCAAGGCCAGCCTGGTCCACAGAGTGAGTACCAGGACAGCCAGGGCTACACAGAGAAACCCTGTCTCAAACAAAACAAAACAAAACAAAACAAAACAAAAAAATTCTATTGGTAGACAAGCTCTGATGTATGCAAAAGAATTTGTGCTGGCACTAGAATTACTTGATCCTTTTAAGAAACTTCCATATTTGAAGGTAAATTCAAGCCACAAGTTGGTTATGAAGAGGAATACTTGAAGAATTGATTTAAACTGATCTTCAGAATACTCCTCACTTGAACAGTTTTCTCAAGTTTAGGTAAATTTTTGCTGCATTATTTAATAATAATTGTATATGTAGTCCTAGATAAAAAGACAAGAAAGACAATCATTAACACATTAACAGTATTTTTCTCTGAAATTAAATTTATTTGGAAGAATATTCTGCCTTTTATTCTTGAATATTTTTTACAGTTTGCAGTGATCTTTTATTATTTCTATATTGAGCTAATAATAATTTGTGAACTGAACTGTCATTTATACATGAGAGAGGGAAATCAGTTTTCTCCAATGGTGTGACATTGGATTTATCAAATACTGTAGGGCAGGCTTCATGTTCAAGAGTAGTTGACTAACACAGTTTTTGTTCATTTACCTGTTTGTTTTGTTGAGTTTTTGTGTGTATTTGTGTGTGTGTGTGTGTGTGTGTGTGTGTGTGTGTGTGTGTGTGTATGTAGTAGTAGTAGATGGAATTTTTGAAGAATAGAATAAGACAGTTGATTACTGGTATAATCAATCATTGATTTCAAGGTACAAGTTGGAATTCTAGATTAATATGTATATGTATATTAATATATAAGAGTATTATAATAAATATTTTATATTAAATGATCTTTGAAACAATAAAACACATTTCAGATCTGTTGATACTTCTTAGACTAGAGCATTACCAAAATTTCTATCTTAAGATTCACAATGATAACTACCTGTCATTAAAGTGGTGATTAAGTACAGGGATATAAAAGGTGCTTATTAGAGGGGGCGAAATGATTAATCTCAAAGGACAGAGATATTTGGTGAGGTAGGTTTCACTTGAGCATGTGTGTGAGCACATTTCATCTATTTGGACCTCTAGGTAAGAGGGTTAAAAAGAGACTAAACATAACTCTGTCTCTTTAAATACTAACTGGATAGATTAAGCAATCTATGCTCACTTGTCTCAGGGTGACACAACAGCAGAATGGTTAATATTTGGCCTGGCAGTTACTTCTGAAAGAACCAGCCTTTTAATTGTAGAATGTTGAGTGACAGTCACCTATTCCATGGCAGTAGCATGTCTCTCCCATTGTTATATCTAACAGTTTCTAAGATATTGACGAAAATCCTTAGAAAGTGAGGCTTTTCTTCAACACAGAAACACTGCTCTGCCTGCTTTATGAAGAGAAACATTTTAGAGGAAGATTACCATCTAAAGGCCCAATGAATAATTGTTTTTTTTTTTTTTGTACTATTTCTGAGATCCAATAAGGGGGGGCAGGAAAGGGGAGAAGACTAAAGATAAAATCAACAGATTGCTACTGGTTATAAATGACCAAGTTATTTGTTTATAAAGAATGCATAAAATGGTGTAAATAACATTATCAAGAGAAATTTGACAAGATAGGCTATTAGTCAATACCCTATGTAAACATGGAGAAATGAAAGATTGCTGTTTCGGGTGACTTTGACTCTTTGTGATTTGTTTCATTTGCATGCCTCTGTTAATCTTTTACTCTAATCTTTCTATGATTTCTACTAAATGCTAAATGCTCTTGAGGCTCAGAATCATTCTCTTTTCAGTAATGATAACACTTGATTTTGAGAGTAAAATTGCTGGTCTTAGGCCTCTTTCTCCTGGGTTACTCAAATAGACACAGCTGTATCTTTTCTACTTACAATGCTTGAACCATCTGTGCAGGCTTTTATCTTCTGAGCAACCTTTTCAAAACTTTGTTGTATCTCTCTTGTTTCATCTCAGATTTTGCATCCGCACATTCTAAAGAATTGCATTACTTCTATTATTGTATGAGAACAGTATTGAAGGTGTTTTAGATATAGCATATTATTTGAGTTTTGAGTTGCTAGAAGCTAAAGTGTAAAGATTACATATTTTGTTGCAATCTATCTTCATGTTATTTTTAAAATGACAATTATTAAAAACCTCATAAACAAAGTCACATCTCTGTTTGGCATTGTGGCTAAGGTTTTGGATGTTGAGTCAGAAGGAATATAAGTTTGAAGGCATCTTATATAGTCAACAACACTTAAAACAACAAAAAGTCATATTCCTGGAGAAAAAAACAAATTGAACTGGAAGATAAATAAGAAACTTAGGAGATATTATGCTTAGAATGTTTATTAATTCCACAAAGCAGTTATTTTCTGAGAAAGAAGTGAATCTGAAAATTAAATTTTCCACTGGAGTTATTGCAGTGACTCATTACTAGCATGTTGTGGGGAAGCAGTACATTCTGGGTTTTTCAGGCAATCAGATGAGTTTAAACTGAAGATGATTCAAGACAAAAGTAATCAGGCTTTATCCAACACTGCTTTGTGTGATATAGAATCATCATTGTGTAAAGCATATGGGCATTTAACCTTTATTTGTTCTCTTTTAATATACTCATTTCCTTTTCTAAATTCTTTTACAGGATGATGTTAGTGCTATTATTTTGAGTGAATGTTCTATTCATTTCGATAAGCATCAGGTGAAAGAAACTCTTTTTATCTGGGAATCAATTTCATTATTTCCTTTTGAATTCCTGTCACTTCAAAGAATACATACACTTCAAACAATGACATACATACTCTGAAGAAACTATGTTTCCATGTAATTTGTTCTGGTTTTCCTTGTTTTTATTTTATTTTCTGATATTAAATCCTGTGATTTTTTTAAAAGGTATGAGTGATACACATAATACAGTTAACCTCGTAATATGATGGGACTCTAAATTCCCTTTCATTTCAAGGAAATGGCCATGCACTTCCTTTGGTGAAGGAGATGTGAGAACTTACCTGAAGTGGTGCAAGGTCCTTCTCAGCCAACATACCCTTCCCCTCTGAAGGACTGAATGCAAATCAACCATGTCCTTAAATTTAAGCTTATCAGGTTCCTGACATTTCTAAGATCCTGGGCTTGAAGGTGTGATTGATGACATTCTTAAAAGAATAAGAACAAAACCCAAAACCAGTCTCCATCTTGGATGTTATAAGAAGGGTAATTTTTCAAAATTAGACATAAAGTACATAGGTATGTTATAAGCCTGAATGAAATAAATAATTATAATTATGTTCATAATGCTGTTTAAATATTAGATAAATTATATATGAACTTTAATTTTGCATTTTTAAGTTGTGTTTTTTTTGTAAACTTAAAATAGGAGCTGAAGAAATAATTTAGCAGTTAAGAGCACCTGCTCTTCCAGAAGTCTCAAGTTCAGTTCCCAACACTGTGGTCACATGTGTCACATGCTAATACCTATCTGCAGTCACACATACCTACACATAATTAAAATAGTGAAATTAAATCTTTAAAAATAATTAATTCCAAAATTCAGAAGATTTAAGAATAGTACAAAGATTTTTTTTTATTTTCATTAAAGATTTTATTTTTATTTATGTGAATGTGAGTGTATCTGTTTGAATGTATGCCACATGGGAGCAGGTGCGCACAGAGGCTAGAAGTAGGCATTGGATCACCTGAAACTAAAAGTACAGGTGTTTGGGGGCTATCTAACCTGGATGCTGGGTTGCTTTTAAGTGCTAAGCTGTCTGCCCCCAGGCCTGACCAAAAGCTTTTTGACTGGTTGAAGAGTCCTACTCTTTCTAAACTTACCTACATGTCCACATGTGTTCTCCTGCATGTGGACACTTTCACATATGAAATTTTATTTCTGGTTTTATGATATGGGGACTTGAGGCTAGTAGACCCTAAAACAAAACATAAGATCATTAGAACATGCTGCTTTATGTTGTCTCATCTGTTACAAATATGCTTGCTAGTCACTCCTGAGTTGAAACGTCCACACTTGCTCTAAATATGGTCACTTGAGACTATAGGGTCATACATTCACTCACACTTTTAAATTTTGTGTCAAAATCACAAATTGAAAGTGAATCTGACATGAGTTGCTCCACTCCTTTTTGCACAAATAAATTCACCTGCAAGAAGCATTTGTCTATCATTTCCATTGTTACAGAATCTCCCATTAGGCAACAGCATTCATTCCTTGTACCCTGCTCTTGATATTCATCCCATAGATAGTACTTATGGTAAAGTACAGTTACACATGTTCTTTATGGAATCCATCGTGTCATGAAATATAATATCCCAAGGCCTCATTTGTGCAGATACTCCAAACCTTAATCCTGTAAGGAGTCATTCTCCAAGGGCCCATACCAACTAAGTAGGAGATTTTGTACTGTTCACTGATGCAGGCCAGACCTTGCATGTGACAACTATTTGCATGCTCTGACCCATGATTGGTCATTGGGCCATGATGTGTTATTGTTGTTAATTTGTATTTTTCATTTCTGGGATTTTTGTGATCAGCAAAGGGTTCTCTGCGATTTGATACACCTCCAGCCTGTCCAGTCTTTAGTATGCATAATTTGTCAGGTATGACACATGGACCAACTATGTTTGTTCTAGAGATTTACAGAACTGAGCTTATCTCATGGCTACTGATTAGGATCAGAAACATGTCACTTGTTTACATATTACCACCTGTGGGCTATCCTCCACCAGCTGGCACTGACATTCACCATCTCTTACACAGATACCCTTAATAATAGCCATCTTCAAAGCAGCTAGTTTATTATGTTAAGGTTCTCACCTTACTTAAATTATTCCACTGCCTTGCCTTTTGATACAAGTCACTTCTGTCCTTCAGTGAACAGAATACAGAATGCTCCTTCTGGGCAATGACAATTCCAATTTTAATTTTACGGGTTGCTTCATGGTGAGTTTCACTTCTTGATTAAACTCCCTGATTTAATCATTCCTGACATTTTAACCTTGCACCTGCAAGTTTTGGGGTACATTTATGTGAGTGAGAAGTTTCTACCCAATATCTAAGGTTTTAGTTAGAAAAAAATGAGGCTTGAATAATATTTTGTTATTTTTAGAAACTACATAAGGGTGAAGAAATGAGATAGCCTCCTTTGGAGGGTTAGATGATTGCTCCTGTGATGTTTTTCTTGCTGCCTAAAAAAAAAAAAAAAAAAGATGCAACATAAGTAAGGTCTATTATTCCTTTTCAGTTTTCAATTTTAGAGACTTTAGGGAAGACATAGAAAATCCTATTAGTACAACATTTATTAAGTTGTCTAATTTCTTCACATGACTCCGTGGCAACTTCATTATCTTGTTCTAAGGATGAATGTCCAAATAGAAGGACTGCCATTGTTTATACTTTAAAATCAGGAGTAATTTCCTTGTGTAAAACTTGATGTGTGATGTCAATGTGGGTGGTATTCAAAGTTTGTTTTCTGCTTGTTTTTAAATGAAAGGCAGAAGTACTATTTCACCTTCAAATCTCTGAGGCAAGACTACTTCATTCCCTCAGAAAAAAATATTTGTACTTAGATGGAATGGTACAGAATATTATAGTTCTCAAATGCTTAATTTCTTCACATAGAAATTTCAAGGGAACTTAGGATGTATTTGGCAGGCGCTTTTTTCTAGTGCAATCAGGTTGCTATGGTAAACCTATTATTTTAGGCAAAGCAGGACTATGTTAGTAAAGTGCTAATCTTTTTTCTGTTTTATGTGAGCCTCTAATTACTCTCCAACTATTGAGCATGTACTGCAAGCATGGTTTACTCTATTTTATAAAAGGAGAAAAACAAGGTCATAGACAGTGTGCTTGCTGTGACCATCCTGGCTCTCATTCTAGAGCAGGAAGTACAAATTTTGGTTGGTTTAATTAAAAAGTGAAGTGAGGAAAAAAGTGGACAAATATATCTAAGTAAATGAAGTATGTGCCCCCAACATGTTTTATTATTAGAAGTATATGCAATCATGAAACTGGAATGTAAGGATAATGTGTGATGTCTGTGGAACATCTGTTGGGCACAGATCCTTGGAAATGTCTTTTGTACCTTTGTATCCATTACACCTTTTAGCTTTCACAGTAATTCTGGGTAATGTGCCCATTTTGAAAATGGTGATGAATGAGGTCTAACTTACTCTTCAAAATAATCATGCTTACTGGCAGAAATGTCAAGATCAAAACCCATCCCTATTTAAAGTTAAAAGTATGACTGTTGGGGGATTCACAAGTGTCTGTAAAACCCTGCTGTAAGAGATGCAATGGCCTTTTATGATTTCTACAATCACCTGCACTCATGGGCACATATCTACCTACACACACACAGCAACACATAATTCTCTCTCTCTCTCTCTCTCTCTCTCTCTCTCTCTCTCTCTCTCTCTGTACCTATCTCTCTTTCTATCTACCTACCTATCTATCTATCTATCTATCTATCTATCTATCTATCCATATATCTATCTATCTTTCTATCTATGTCTATCTCTATCTCTACATCTATTTATATCTAATATATTTTTAATCGTGTCTCTTTCTAACAATTAACTCAACACTGTAAAGCTCAACCCTGCATTAAAAGAAACTTTTGCTAGCCCTGTAGAGTATGCCTACTCATACATATTACCCTGATTATTAATGGCATTAAACATCCTTCTTAATACTGTGTATTCAGTTGCTGGCATGTTAGTTGATATTCTTGTTGTGTGTAACCCTAACAACAGAGTTGTAATGCTATGAATACTGATATTAAAGAGTGTTGAGTCTTGTTGAGCTCATCCTTGAAAAAGGTCACATGTGTGCTCTATGTCATATTGTCTTAAGGAAGATAATGCTAATCACACAAAAACCATGTAAAATAAGGAGTAGAAATTGTACGTGGGTTTGGATGCACAAGTGTGTGGGTACTTTGGAGAATTACTAGAAGAGCTAAAAAGAGTACAGAGAAACAAAAGGAATTGCAGAGGAGGAGGAGGTAAAAGAAGAAAGGATGAGGGACTATACTGAGAAACAAATTTTACTTTCATAATTTCACCATCAACCTTATCCAAGTTTTAGACTACTAACTTCTGAGATGAACATTTCAAGAGCAATACTTCCAGACAGCTCTCCATTTTCAACAGTGGGAAATATTTCTGCTGAATGTCTCCTTCTTTTGTTCACCAGTCATCATTTAGTTTGATCTTATATGTATGTTCATGAAATCATGTACATGTACATATTTATAATATACTTAATGTTTACCTAGCGGTATGCTAATTTAGAGTGTGCTTTGTTTATACAAATTTCTTCCTTATGCTATAGTTTGCTTTAAATAAAGTAGTAGCATTTAAATATCCCAATTATCAATACTTTCCTTTACCTTTCTTGTGTGGAAATCTATACATTCATGTTTGGAACAGCTTTCTCTATCTAATGTTTAGGCACATTCCACCCTATTCTTCTCTCAATATTTTGTGATTCAAACTTTTAAATGAAGAATCTACTGAATTAATTAATTTTAGTTAAAGGTTGTTCAATAAAGGAACTGAACATTTTAAAAGATGACTTAGGCTAAAATAAACTTTTTAAATTAACCTATTAAAGGCTGGAGCATTTGCTAGTTTTGCAGGGTTAGGTTCTGAGCACCCACATGGCAGATCAAAAACCATTTGTATATCTAGATGCAGAACTGATGCTCTCTTCTAGCCTCCAAATGGGCTTCTACCTAGGGTATGTGTTTTAAACATGCACAAATGTAGTCAAACAGTCTTGCTCATAAAATAAAAGGAATTTTATAATTTAAAAATGAAATATTAATCCCATAAGATATATGATATTTCCGTAAGGGACTGTGCATTAGTAAAATTACACACTTAAGTCTGGAAATACAATAATGCCTCCATGCTACTGAGTCCTTTCCTTCTGCTTCCCAGCAGCTTCCTCCTCAGAGAAAATGATATTTCTTTTAGAGTAAGCACAAGTGTGCTTTCATTCAAGTTTTCCTCCTAAGTCTGTGTGTAAGTACTGCAATATTTAGACTTGCTTGTTTGGGAAGGACAGTATCAAAGTGTATGTATGATTTTATAGGTGACTTCTTGCTTTAAAGATTCTTATGTTACCTTGTGCTAGTTTTGATGTTTACCTATTATCCCTGCAAAGGATACAAGGTGTGAGGTTCTCAGCACTCACACCAGGCAGCTCACAACTACTGTCTATAATTCCAGTTACTACAGACTTTGATCCCTCTGATCTCCGCAAACACTTGCATTCTTGCACATGCGTGTGTGTGTGTGTGTGTGTGTGTGTGTGTGTGTGTGTGTATACACACAGAGACATACATGCACACACCCACAAGTACATTTTGAAAACTAAAATAAAAAAATAAGATCCATATATTGCATCTATCAGTATTTCATTTTCATCTCTCTGGGGTGTTACATTTAAGGTGTGTAAATAGTCTATAGTTATGGAAGGTTTGGGATATTTCTCCTTTGATATCATAAGGGAGAGTGTTCTGAAATATCCCCTGGTACAAAGATGTGTATTTTTCTCTAATATAACCAAGAATCAAATTACTGGTTTCTAAAATCTTCATATCAGCACTACTTAACAAGGTCAAACAACCCCAATATTCTATCTGTTTACACCAGCATCCTCTGTACAAGACTTCCATTTTCAAAGTCATTTCCAGTGCTTATTGTGGTTTGTTTTTAAGTTCTTGTTAACCTGACTGTTCTGTGGTGGAACAACACTGAAGTCCAGTTTAAGTAAGAGAAGGTTCTTTTCATATATTTATTATCCATGCCAACTTCCTACTTACAAAAGTGCTCTTTCAGCTCAGTTGTCCACATGTTTAATGATTGTATGTGTGGAGTGTCATTTTAGAATCCTCTGTGTATTGGGGAATAAGAGACAGTTGTTTAAGGGTGCTCCTCAATAACAACATAAACCATAGAATGCCCACATACACGTGGAAGCTTAACAACACTCTACTCAATGATAATCTGGTCAAGGAAGGA
>NW_022196915.1:108818865-108837486 GCF_008632895.1 Mastomys coucha
AGGCAACAGGGGTTTGTTTTTGTTTGTTTTTTTGTTTTTTGGAGGGGAAACTGGGAATGGAGAAATCCTCATGTAAATAAAGAAAATATCTAAAATTAAAAAAAAAGAGAGACAGTTGTTTGATTTGTGGTTTTATTGATATCTCTCATTCTGGGGTTCTCTTTTGCTCTACCACTTTTTAAGTGAATATGAGGTTCCTAATTAATTTGTTAACATTTTATTTTATAGCCATTTACCCACACACCATGTATGTGGAAGATTAACTTTCCTTTATGCTCCACAGTGCCATCTCATTCTAATAGAATGTCCAATATTCTAGACTTTGCCTCTCTATTCTTTGTGCTGCTTCTGTTGGTCTCCTGTTTCTTTCAAATGCAACTTCCTTTAAACAACCATAGTATCTTAGAAAAGGTTTTTCTGCTTTCTTGTTCAAAAGTGTTCTTATTGCTATTACTTCTCATTCATAAAAGTATTTTGGTTTATAATATGTATAGAAGGCCTGGTGAGATCTGTTTATGATTAAATCAAAAGAATAAGTCAACTGCGGGGTAACTGAAATGGTCAATAATATTGAATGCTGTACTATTTCTTTACTTTTAAAATATTACTTAAAGATTTTGTTTTTTGAGCTAATATATGCAATTTATTTTTATGAATGCTTGATATATAGTAACTGATATACTCTGTTTATAGTCAAAATCATTTTAGTAGTGTTTTGCATGTTTTATATTTCTACCTTTACTATCCCATGAGCAATACTATCTGTTTTGGGGTTTTGTGTGTGTGTGTGTGTGTGTGTGTTCCTTATGTATTTTTTCTTTCATACTATAAAATTGAGTAGAACTGATGAAATGTTTATTTTTCTAATAGTCTTAGAGTTCTCAAGTTTAATTGATAGTATTAAACAATTATTATAATTAAGGTAATGTATTGTCTTTATTAGTTTTCTTCTCATTTCTTAATTTTCCAATATTAATAGTTTATTTAGTACAGTAGGAGGACATTACATTTAGATTATATCTCATTTGATAATGTCATATGATTCTTACAGCTATTTACTCTTTTCACAAGATGCACACATGCACACACACAGTTATCTATTTTGTTTCATAGGACACCTGAATATTTATTTGAGAATAATTTTGTGTTTAAACAAATCTATCACATTTCAACTTGTACCACATTAATTGGACATATTCATGGAAATTCCTTCCTTGCAATTCTGCAATTAAATATATCCTTTACAAAATGATAAACTCTTAGGGTCTTCAACATGGCTCTGCATTAATACAGTTTAAGTGTGTTCATTTTGTGTTAATATTTTTACATATAAGACAATTTCCATTATGCTAGATTTGGTTAGTATTAGAATATAAAAAGTTACTCATTTAGTAAATGTTTTACCCTATTTCTTTGTATTTTAATGCAATTATAATTTTACTTTTATATAAACACATACCATTTGATAATATTTCCTTTCCTGTCTGATTTTAATTTTTCACTTGCACTTTTAATAACAATGGTTATCATATGCATGTTTCTGTCTGATCTCTGATTTTGATTACTCTGTATTAACCATGATACTCCTTATTAACCATGAGGTAGGAAATTATTTAGTTTGAGTGAATAATTTTATAGAACTATTCAAATTATTGTTTTATTAAGGAATATAAGAGTCTTCACAGGGGCTGGGTCTAGTTCCATGTTATGTAAGTTGTTCATGTGAGATAGTTTTAAAATATAGAGGAAGAGATAGTATTTGGGAACATACAGAAGAAAGACATTTCAAAGAATGGATTTCAAAACATTCCAAGATTCAGCATCTGTATAAAGATGAAAAGCTACCAGGATACACTGGACAAAACAGGACAAAAACTAACAACAGCTCTTGGAATTATGAAAAGTAAAGAAAAGGGAGAGCTAACTCCTTATGACTTCTGAGCTACAGTACAAGATGATTCAGGAAAGGAACCAGTTGGGTCACTGAAGAGATTGCTAATTAGTAGTATGTCGAAAAGATGGCAGGGGGTCAAAATGAGAATAGAATTACAAGAACAACAATCTCTTTTGAGTTTCTTGCTCTGCCTTGTACTGCTGAACTGCTCATTTCCAGTCTAAGATGCTTCCTGTTTCCCACTCATTTATGTTTTCTTAAAGCTCCTACCCATTCCCCCCAACCACCATCACTAGGCTTACATTCTCCTGTTAGGAAGATGTTGGTTCATCCTTCTCCTGGCTTTGATATTCAATCCTTCCTACAGCCTACCTATTGACAGAGAAAAGCATGATACCGTGTTTTCAAGGACCATGATTTTTTGTTCGTTATATATTAAATATTTTATATTTATTTACATCCCAATTTCTGCCATCTCCCAGTTCACCCTTCACAGAGTCCCCACCCTCTACTTCCTCCCTTCTCTGAAAGGGTGCCCCACCAGGAATCCTCCAGCCTAGGCATATCAAGTCTCTACAGGGTTAGGAGGATCCTCTCCCACTGAGGCTAAACAATGCAGCCCTGTTGTGGAATAGATTCCACAGATAAGGCAACAGCTTTAGAGACAACCCCCACTCCAGTTTCTGGGGGATCCACATAAGACCATGGTTTTTTAAAAGCCCTGCATTTGCTTATAGGAGAGTATATGAGGGTTTATGTAGGCACGGTTAGGAATGGATACAAACCAATATGCTAGTGTTGATTCTTTGATAAGCATAGTATCAAGCATAAGCAGATAAGCATAAGCAGAGCTTATGACAAATAGCTTGTCACATCTAAAATGATCAGAAATATTAATAACAGTGTGAAAATTTAAGCTTCCTTTACTAATGAATGTTTTAAGACTTCCAAAATAGTTTCATAGATAGTTGGACCTTAAGAGAAGAAAAGCTCTAGAAAAATTCAACTTTCTCTCTGTTTAATAAAACAACTAATGAAAACATTTGGCTTTCCATATACAAATATTAATCAAATTAGCTTCATACTAATTGTCATTTTAGAGTCATAAAAAGATGATCCAAAAAATATTTAATATCTGGTAATGTGCTCCTTCTCCAAATATCTTATTTGTAGTCAATATTTAGTGAAATGAGACAACTTGTTTAGAGAAGCAGAAAATGTAGATTTGGCTCCTTTTTGTCAAAATATTTCTATATTTAATCAGGAACTTTAAGCAAAACAATCAAAGTTAAGCTTTAATTTAAATGAGATATATTTAAATCTTTTAAATTATTAGCTGTACATGGAACTATGCACGGTGCATTTTTTCAATGCCTGAATTAGACTACTTCTGGGTTTTCTACTTTAGATGAGAATTGCATAAATTCTATTTTTATCTGAACTCTTAGATATCTTCCTTCTTTCATCATTATTCTATACCAATGTTTAATAAGCCTTAAAACACTGAGTAGGCGGCATTACTGTCTTTTATAGAAAATATTACTAGACTGACTTGTTGTCAATGTTAATAATAACTTTCTATGCTATTTACATCTAAAAGTAGGTAGTCCAAATTAGTACAGAATACACTTTAGATAAGTTTTGGTAGGATAATACTGATTTTATTGACTAAATTAGTTTCTTATCACATAGGCATTTCTATTTGTTTCTGAATTGTCTTATAAATTAAATATTTGTTTTCTTTTATTTGAGCATTCATTGAATTTATTGTTTCTATTGACAATATGTCAAAAAAAGCACTTATTAGAACTAGACATATGTTATTTTTCTCTTAGTTCTTATTTATGATAATTTTAATTTTATAATAGTTGGTGAAATCACATTCATATCTTTGAAACTTTAGAAGAATTTGTAAAATAGTTTCATTTCTTAAATGAATGAAATAGATTAAATCATCTTTTTCAGTTATGACATATATATCTTGTCTTTCTACTTCAGTAGCTGAGACCTTTGCTAACTGCCAGCACAATCAAAAACTCACTGGTACTTTGAACTGGGAAGATCTCACTGTTTTGATAAGATTTAGGGCATTGGTCCTGTGAAGGCTTTATGCCCCAGTGTAGAAGAGGGGGAAGGGAATAGGTTTTTTTTGTTTTTGTTTTTGTTTATTTGGGTTTTTTTGTTTGTTTGTTTTGTTTTTTTTCAGAGGGGAACTGGGAAAGGGGATATCATTTGAAATGTAAATAAAGAAAATATCTAATAAAAATATTTAGGTACTGATTATCTAGTATAGAATTGTACTTAGTGTTTTAATAGTGAAGAGATACTGGATAAGCATCAAGAAACAATTCTGCCATGTCACCAAGCATGAGAGAAAAGATGGTGCCATAGAGCGCTTATATTTCTACTGGTTTCTAACCATTGTTGGGATTTTATAGAGGAGATTGTAGAAAGTACAAGATTAGGATTGAAAGGCAAGAGATGTCTGTGTCTTCAGTGAATAGCCACCATTGACTCTGTGCTTCATTAATGGGAGAAAATATATGTTATAAAGAGTTCATGGTCACAATTCACTAGGATCATCAGCCTCTGCACCAGCCTGGATGACAGGAGCATTCAGGACACAGGTTGCTGATATATGCTAAGCTAACCTCTCTGTTTCATCTTGGATCCTGCACCTATGCTTAAGAATCAGAACTCTAGCAAGAGGTTTTCCCATGTCTCCATTCTGATCACCAATGGTCAAGAAGGACTTTTACTCAGGAAGAGATCCTTCTCTGTTGTTCAAGTTACAACTACCCTCAAGTAGAAATGGGAGTTGTTTAGAAGACAGGGGAGGGGAGAGAGACAGAGAGAGAGACAGAGAGAGAGAGTCAGAGAGACAGAGAGACTTGTTCAAAGTGTCTCATTGTTGACAGTATTCTAAGGCGACACTGACCCCACACTCCTGCCAGAAAGACTGAGTCACTGCAAATTAGATCATCTCTAATTTCAGCTCTGAGACTGTATGATTCTAAATACTAATGTTTTTCCTCCATCACTGCCAGTACTGAATTTCTTTAACAAGATACAAGAACAGCAACAGCATTGCTGGGCCAGCCCTGAAGCATCAGCATTGTAGGATCATAGCAGTGGGTGTGTAATTATGTTAGCCAGGCTAATGACTAAGAGTAACAGCTGTCTTGATGTACTGTCACCAGATGAATTTCTGGCAAATGAGTCTGATTTCTCAAACAAAAGTTTTTTCCTGTGCAGTCTCATAATGCCATATGAAGATACAGTATGACTTACTAGGTGAATAAGCTTTAAGGTCAGTGAGAATGGATGTGAATTTTGATTCTAATCTTAACTACCTGGTTCACCATGAACAACTACTTAGCTTCAATGATATATCAATTTTTTGTCTTGTCAAATGGGTATAATGTGGTAGTCAATATGTAGTACTGTAAAAATAAAATGAGACGAAGCAAGAAATCAATGATCAGCATCTAGGTACAGTTGAAGAAATAATGAGGGCCATTTTTGTCTTACTAGCTGAGGGACTTCCCTAAGTGTGAATCAAACTCATTCTGCTATGTTTGTAGTTTGAGATTTGGGGTTAAATATTTGAAGGTCATTGTTTTTGATGTTTGTTCCATAGTAAAATGAATTTTATGAACTAGGAAATCAGCCACAAGTAATCTAAATCTTCAAATAGAACTATATATGTGATTACTTTTTTCTCATGTGTTACTTTATCTTCAATTAAAAGAAGTTTTAAATAACCAAAGTATTTTAAATTAAATGAAAATATATGAATATTTTACATATAGTTTACATATATTATATATGATACTTTGATGCAATTATTTTTAATGGCACATTTGAACAAGGTCTTAAATAGTTTCATCATGGAATTATCCCTCAGGGTTGATTAAAAGGTGGCATAAAAAATGTGGCTGACTTCTGAGCCAGCCATTGTCTTTTCCATTCCCTGGTTTCTTGGCATCTGTATTTGAATTTCAGTATGTTGTAGGGAAGGTTGAGAAAGTATTTGCTGAACACTTTGGGACTTTTGGGTTTTGAATATGCTTGTTTCCCTGAAGGCCCTGCTCAAGCTGACTGTCCTCTCCCTACTCTATCTGGTTACCTTGTAGGCAGATGCGAATGTGGCAGATGCACTTGTTATCCTCCCGGGGACAGCAGAGTCTATGGCAAGACCTGTGAGTGCGATGACCGGCACTGCGAAGACCTGGATGGTGTGGTCTGCGGAGGTAGTAACTGTTCTCTCAGCTTTACTTCAATGCCCCTTTTCATTGTTTAGATTATTTAAAGTTGCTTTTCAAAAAAAAAAAAGTTAAGAAATATACTGTTTGAGGTGCAAGTAGGTAATTAAGTGGTGGAGCAACCTCATAGAAGCAGGGGGGGGGATAGGATAGAGGGTTTGCAGAGGGGACACTGGGAAAGGAGATAACATTTAAAATGTAAATAAATGAAATATCCAATTAGAAAAGAAACAAAAATAATGCACCATTACATCCAAAAGCAATATAGCTTTATTATCACTTTTATAAGCAAGAACACAACTTGTGGATATGTGAAAAGACTGTCTAATCTAAATCAATTTCTAAGTTCTATGCTAGTTGGTAGCAAGCAAAAGGCTTCCATGCAAACCAACATCTGTTCATGAGTTCTATTATTTCACTCAGAAACACTGAGGGAAAAATGAAATATCACCCAGAAACTTGGGAAAGGAATTGGAAGACGACAGTCCAAGTTCAACTACAGAATCACAAGAGATAGAAACTCAACTTATTGCCTTGTTCTTGGATCCCAAAAGTTTCCTGAAAATTAATTATTCAAATAAAGAAAAAGGCAGAGAAAGGGTAGATGGAAAAGTAAAACGAGAAGACGAAAGTCCAGGAGATGAAATGCTGATGTGAACACTGTCCAGGAGCATGAGTGTAGATCTTCATTATGCTAGTCCTGAAAGTTTTAAAATGCTTTGTATTATCAACAATCATGCTGGTGGTACCTTCTGATCATCATCTGGCAACTCACTTCTCACTCTATCATCACAGTGCATCTGTCTATCTTTACAGTTCACATCTACCTTCCTGTGTATCTTGATCACCTCTACTCTCTGTAACCTATTCTGAAACACTTACAATTTACCAGACTATATATATTGAACCATGGGGCAAGTTCTTTGAAGTAAGCACTGTATCTGATGCTTTCTTGTGTTATAATCATGGATGATATTCTAAAATAGAATTTCTACTTTCTTCAATTTCAGAGTAAGAAATGGGGGTAGGTTGGTTGATTTAGAACTCAATAGCTCACAAATGGCAGACAAGGACTTTAACCCCACATTCAGTTCACAGATGTTTCCCTGTGCTGTGGAGTTCCTCAGAGGGGCATCAAATTATTGCACTGTTGCGATGTTGTTTTTAGGTTAGCTCTTCTTTTCACTAATATTAGTTGCTAATTCCTAGAATTATCTAAAAGATTATTGTCATTTTGTTACCATTTAATTTATAAATACACACACACACACACACACACACACACACACACACACACATACACATATGTATATATATACATGGTATAGCTAGTATCAAGAAAATTCCATATGGACTTTACTATTCCTATTACCATAATCATGTTGCTCAGTTAGGAACAACACCTGTAGATTGGGATCTTCTCACATTGATCTGGTCATGTTTGTTATCCTTCCCTCTCTGATATTCACTGTTTACCTAACATAAGCCTCCTTGCCCAGCATAATTGGATGACTTATTTGAAGTGTTTGATTCGTAGAAACCTATTAAATCTCTATGTACATTAATTGTATATTTTTCCTCCATGAACATTTTTATCAAAAATGAAAACAGATTATTTTTTACCTGTCATACAAGAGCAAATGCTAATTGGGTGAGTCAGACAATCCACAGAAGGATTTTGCTTGAAAATTTCTCATGATTGCATGTGAGCACCCTTCGGTATTGTCCATCTTCACAAAGTTGACTCTATTTCCAAGAGAACAGACTTCCATGATCCAAATTAGTAAAATGCCCATCTCCAAACCAGTGCAGAGATCCTTCCAAGAGCAAGGAGACATGGAGTTGTACTATAGCTTAGAAGAGGTTCTAAGAAATATATTGGGTTGTTGTTTGTTGAAAAAGGTAATGAGAACTGGAAGTTGTATTAGGGAAGAAAAGGCATTTGATAAAAGCTGTTTGATTAGAATTACAATACAGGTTCAACTAGAAATTCATTCTAGCATAAGTGATGAAGTTCTAAAATTATGCAAACAAAATTCTCACGTATCCATCAATTGTTCCCTAATGCCCACTTCTAGCATTTATTTTCTTACTACACCAGCATGACTCACAGGTATGTGATCAGCTCCCATGGCTGAAAGAAACCTTCAGGCAGTAAAACTCAATGAATGCAATAAGGATGAAAGAATGTCAGTGGGTATCTGTTATAGCTAACACAGTACATTTCAAAAGAACACAATTCTTATGCTAGATAGTTTGTGTTTCTTTTCTGAGGATTGCAGAAGACCTCTGAACATATTCTCATGTTTTGAATGTTCTCTATATTTGCTAATCATTCAGTTCATCATTCCTTGTACAGTATATAGCAATAGAATAGACAATAGCTATACATATGCTGATCTGTCCTATCCTGCTACAACTGTGATTCACTCTAGGAGATCTTTATACACATTTAGTCTTCTTACTGGTTTCCCCATTCAGTGTAGGTAATGCCAAGTATGGTGGTTTGAATGAAGATAGCCTCCATAAATTCATAAATTTGCATGTTTCATTGGAAAGGGTCTCTGTTTGGAAACGAATAGGAGGTATGGCCTGGTTGGAGGAGGCCTTTGGAGTGGACTTCGAGGCTAGGCCCGGGGTCACTCACTTTGCTTGCACCCTGTGGATCAGGATTTAAGTCCCCTATCCCATGTCTACCTGCCTGCTTGGCACCATGCTTCATGTCATGATGAACATACACTAACCCTCTTAACCTATAAGCAAGCCTCCAATTAAATGCTTTCTTTTATAATAATTTCCTTGGTCATGATTGTTTAAAACAGTAGAACAATAACTTTCATGAAAAAATTTAGTTCCTGACTGTGTTTTTCATGCAGTTTCAAATTTGGCTAGGACTTTGCTGGTGCCTAAGAACCAGGAGAATCTTCCTGGCAGTGATGGAGAAACCATAAGCAGACAGCAAGATCATTTTTAATTATTATCAGATTTAATTCATAGTCTGTTTTTCTATAACTAAGAAATTGCATGCTCATTTCTTTCCTATCTTGATATTTATTAAAAGCATTATATTGATTAAATGATCTTTGAACATTGATCAAGTTTGTGCAAATTAAGTCTTAAAGGTTCCTCTTGAAAAATACTATGCTTTTATTACTAAAATTTACTTTGATGTTTAACTGATGTCTTGAGAAATTTAAATGGCATTTAAATACATAAGAACATCTCCTTCACTTTGTTCCTTCCTCTTTTACCTGGGCCACCTGTAAACTATTCAACTCACAGTTCAGGGCGTGATTCTCTGCCACAATCTTGCACCCAAGGCAAGTGTATTTCACAGTGTGATACATCTCGGAGTCCTATTGTTCAGTTAGAAACAGTTCTTTCAGGGAGGGATCTTTTTATAATGGCTTGGTTATGTTATAAGTAAGAATAAAGAGCCAAAACCATTACATATAACTAACTAGCCATCCCTGGTGTTCTATCTAATAACACACCCCAGATATGAAGGCCTACATATAGTCAGTACTTTGTATGTGTGGCAGCTATGTTCTACAAGAACACCCTGAACACTGAATTAACAAATGAAGAATCATCAGACTCAGTATAAGTGTGGAATTAGATCCTTCCCTTGGCCACAATATTTTCAATGACTACTCAACACACAACTTTGCCTTATTTATTTTGTTCAAACATTTCATTTGAATATAATTGACCCACTAATATTGAATTCAGTATCTTTTCATATAAAATCAAACCTCATCTAATAAGTATATTTTTATATAAGACATATCATATCCTTTGTACTCAGAAAAACAAACAAACACAAAAGAACTTTCCAACACTGTACCAGGCAGTCTCTGAATTACCAAAACTGGTAACAAAAAAGAATAAAATGAACAGAATGTGGTATCAAAGAGACCATGTAAGAGATATTTGTTTAGAATGTGAGAGCTAAAAATGAAAGAAAATAATGACATTCTTTGACCTTAGTTGGGTCTACAAATCTGAACCATGGTGTTTTCTACCATTGCACATATATGATCCTATCACTCTGTATGCAGTAAGATTGGAGTTGTAAATAAACCTAGAAATAAGTGAGTCTGAAACAAAACAAGGATTAGTTCAAATTATTTATAGTTCATTTTAAATGCTCCTAGAAAGGTGAACAATGCCTCCTATCTTAGCTTTGTGCTGACCTTCACATAGTGGTTTCATTAAAGAGGTGAATAAAAAAATGTGATTTTAATTCCTGTATTTTCTGATTATGCTTGGAAGAAATTATACTGACCTTGGCTGTTTTAATATCATGGTTTTCTATTTCTTGACTCATCTTAAAACACAGAAGACCCTCTATTATAGAAGGCATTTGAACCTAAACCAGTTGAAGTAATAAATACATAGTACAGCAAGCACTCTGTAAGAAAGTCAAAAGTTCTCATGACTTGTATAACACACACACACACACACACACACACACACACACACACACACACACCTTTGTGGAGTATCTAAAATCCCTATTTGAGAAATCATAAAGTGAGACAGGCTGCTAAAGTTTTTCTGAGATAGATACATCACTATCTGCACTGTAGAGCTCATCTCTGTGTGTCTGGCCTAGGATGTAAAGAGAAGACATTCATATGAGTATATGAACCCCTGTGAAGCAGAATGCCCATGTCTGATAATGGCAAGATGTTGGTTTCTGCCCCATGTCCTTGAAAGAAGGCTGGTCTGGAACAACAATGTGAACTTTTAATTGAACCAAAAAAAAGCTCTAATTCTGGAAGATAAGTGGCATTTATTAACATCCCTGATATAATAAATGACATTAGTGATAGCTAGCCTCAACCCTGGTAACTCCTAGGTTTCTCTGCAGTGTTAGATGGTCAGAGAAACTTATATTTTGAATTTACTAGTTATCTCCTTATTGAAAATAATGGGTTCTTCATCGAGGGCAACTTGGAGGAGAAGCTGGAATATATCATGATTCTACCTAATATTCTGTTCTTTATCTTATCACATTCCTCTGAATAATCTCACCGGATCTGTTTCCAGATGACCTCCTCCAGGGAACTGTTGTATATTCTCTCTGTATGCAGTGCTTCCCAAGGGTACATAACTCAGTGAAGTACTGTGTATGTGGATATAATCATACTCTTTCTCTCTTCTCCCTCATCATCTTCCACACTTCACATTATTTTCAAACATAGCATAAAGAGCATACTTCAAATAAGTTAGAAGTTAAGAGAATCTCAGAATTTGTGAACATAGAACTATGGAGTATAGGAGTCTTCAAGTTGAAGTAGACTTGGATTGGATTTACAACAGCTTTGGGTGTGTGGTGTTTAAGGTGAAAGTATTTAGGGCTAAGAAAACTAAACAAAATTATAGTGAATAAAAGTATTTGTTATGTTGAGCAAAGATATTTTATTTTATTGTGTCTTCTTAAAATAGTTTATTTTATGTATATGTGAATATGCCTGAGTGTATGTATGTGCACCCAGTACATGCAGGCATCCTCAACTACCAAAAGAGGGCATCATCCCTTGAGGTCAGAAGGGCTTAGCCTGGTTGCTGTGAACCAAACCTAGGTCTTCCACAAGAGCAGTGAGTGTTCTTAACTGCTGATCTATCCTGACAGCCAAATTTTCTTGCATCCTTAAGTAATTCTTAGTTGATCTTGAACCTGTTGGAAATGCTTTATTTGGAGCTCTTTACCCGAATATTATTCACAATGCAAAATATTTTGCCTCTATTTGTTATACATTGTCGTAGATAATACTTTTTTTGTGAAGGAAACAAGGATTTTTACCTTTTAATTCATTTTTAATCAGCATGCAAAGCAACAAAATATCTTGCAGCATCTTTATATATACTTAGTTTGGTTTTGAGCTCCTCCTTTTTGCTCCAGTCTTTCACACTCAGTATTTCTACTTTCACATTTTTCCTGTTGCGGGAATTATAAAAAATGAGTCTACCCTACAAGCTCGCTTTCCCGTCGGGCCACATTTTTGAGCCAGTACAGTTCATCCTCAATACTAAGCTCCTGCAGGTTTTTGTTATTTCCTCCCAGCAAACTACATCTCGCTCACATGCAACTCTTTATACATCTCCACAATGATTCATCCAAATAGCACCTATTATCCGGTAAATAAAGCATGACTCCCAAGGCCTTTATATCCAATCAGATTTATATACTAATAATATCACAATTTACGTGATGCCAATACAATAATTTTAGAACCAAATGATAAAGACAATATTCTAACCCAATCTATTTTGTAAGAACCTGCTTGGTTGTGTAACCTCGTGGGTCTGGTTTATCCTCAGTATCTGTCTCCGTGATGACCTCTCCTTCTACTGAACCTTCTCCTCCTTCCACTCCTGACATTTTTCCTCCTCCAACTCTAGCTCCACCTCTCTATTCCTGTCCAATCACAGGCCAGTCACTGCCCTAATGTGATTGGACAGAGAAAATACTGTAGCATTTTCCTACTCAGCCGGTATTATTTTATTCTTCTGAATCCATCCTCTAATTTTTTCCCATCTAATGGACCCATTTTTAGTTGTTTCTGAGCTTATAATCATACTTACCTCAAAAAAACACACTTTTGCAAAAGTTAAAAGCTAACAGCATAAAGGAGAAAAAACATAGTATGTGTTTTTTGAGTATGGGTTAACTCACTAATATAATATATATTCAGTTCCATTTGTTGCCTGCAGATTTTATTATTCATTTTTCCAACAAATAATGGGTACTAAAAATTATTTTAATTGATTATTTCATTTGAAACATTTAATTAAAAAATAGAGCAAAAACAAAATGAAATTCATTGATGAAAATATCACCAAATTGATAGTGATGGCTTACATCTTTAATTCCAGCATTCCAGGGACACAGACAGATGGATCTCTGAGCTTGAGATCAGTCTGGTCTATAGAGAAAGTTCCAGGACAGCCAAGGCAACACAGTAAAACCCTGTTTTGAAAAGACTTTGTGTGTGTGTGTGTGTGTATTCATATATCTTATATAGTGATATATGGTGATATATATCTGATAACATTTTAGTGTATTTCTTTCTAGTTTTTCTATAAGAGACAGAACTCTTTTCAAATATAAGTTCATTAGTCCCATTGAAATAATTTGGTAATATAGCTAGGGAAAGTCCAAATTCTCTAGTACATTAAATTGCACTGATTATACAAGTAGGCCCTCTTATATCAATTAATAATCAAGAAAACTCTCATAGGCATGTTAATGGGCCAGTATGATCTTGCCAATCCCTTAATTGAGGCTTCCTTCTCAGGTGAACTTAGACTGTGTCAAGTTGAGAGTTAAGGTTAACTAGGAAGTTAGTGTTCCCTTGTTATAGGAAGCCAGTAATGGGCACAACATTACTAAGTAAGTATGAAACATTTGGATATTTTTCTTCTATGTTAGGCTTATAGAATAGAATAAAGGAACATTTTGAATTTGATTCATGTGCTCAGTTTACCACCTTACTGATTTATGGGTTCACCTTGACATTTGGTTAGAACTCTGCATATTCAGGGTGTGGCCAGAGAACTAAATATAGCTTCTAACTCAAAAGCAGGAACTGTTTGAGAATACTATTCACAAATATGTAAAGCCAAAACATCTATATGTCTACCTAATCAGCAAGTATGTAAAAACCAAGAGCTAATATTGTATATCAACTTTCCTAACAATAAAACTAAGAATGATTAAACCCACTCTGGCAGGTTAAGATAAATTAGCAATTGTACTCAAAGGTGAATGTAACTAATTTCATAATTTTAAACAGTTCAGTTTTGATTGAACCAAAATTGCAACCTCAAAACGAGTCACAAAAATGTCAAAAAGAAAATCAGTGTGAAGTAGGACCATTCTTCATTTAATTAGCTTCTGTGTGAGTCGTGTTCCATCACCATACAGAGTATGCAGATTTTCTCCTAGCATTTTTTTTGTTAACAAATAAAATGGCTATAACTGATAATTGGCAAGAATTTCTTTTCAAATAAGTCACTATTTAAAAATGCTTTGTCCAAGTGATAGTTCCTAAGATTTATTCATTTTCAGCAATGTGCACTTTTTCTAATTCTATAAAGAGAATATATTCAGATGCTGGTTCACGTGTGTTTAATTATTTTAGTGAATATAAGCTTAATCAGAGGCTTCCCTCCTACGTGCCCTACACCCAGGGTGAGAATGAGAAATAGACTGCGGGTTGCTTTTTCTCATTCCCCCTTGCTCCTGGAATAGCTGCCCGGGAGTCCAATTTAAGAAGTGAGAAAGGATAATGAAGAGCCACCTCTTAATTACACAATCAGTTCCCATTTCTTCTGGGACTTCTCTACCTCATGGCTGCAATTTGAAGGAAATAATATATCTACAATTTAAATTCAGAAATGACAAGGGTCTGTAGTGTTTAATTTAATCAATAAAAGATAAAATGAATTAGTTTACTAATTAAGAACATCAGTCCAATGGTTTAACCGAGCTGGCAAGTTAAGTTGCATTGGGAAAGGTTAACATCTCAAGTACATATTCAACAAATCTTGCATAGTTGGCAGACATTTCTGACATCTGAATTATTTACGATACCAACAGACTTATGTGACTATTGACTACTTGTCCTATGCCTAAAAAGGTCAAGAAACTAATTTTAAAATATTACCTAGCTCAACTAAATGCAAATATCCATCTGCAGTCAGTATTGTATTGCACTAGACAGTGAAGTATGGAGCATTCTCAGTGCATATTTCAGTGTAAAAACAAAGGCAATGAGAAGAGATGAACATGTCAGACAAGATGAATGTTTTTTTTTGTTTTTTTTTTGTTTTTTTTTTGTTTTTTTGGCCTGTGAAAAGTTGGCCATCTGTACAAAGTCTAAGGAAGGCAGGCAAAAGCAGTTTCAGAGCCTTGTGAATAGTCATTAAGCTCAATCCCTAGAGATAATTCCAAAATGTTCCTTCTATGAAGGTGGCTGATCTTGGTGAGCTGTCATGATAAACTATTTTTCTAGAGTTTTGCTGGCCATGCTACTTTACTCTGTAACCTTCAGTGGCAATGTAGTAAGGCTTGCTAGAGAAAAATTGACTTGAAGCCAATTGTCTATTTGTATGCTTTTATATTTTTTAACTAAAATTTTCAGAAACTGCTCAGTAGGCTTAATTTCTGAGACACTCTTTTTTGTTATAGTATTTTCCTCCTCTGCTGGATTTTGCTCTTTACTTGGCTTTTCTTTTTGTATTCTAGCCCTAAAGCTTAGAGCTTGTCAGAACTTATTCTCCCTGGGTTGGCTCATTCACTTCTAAAACTCAGAATAGTGTGCACTATTGTAAACATCAACGTGTGTTTGCTTAGATTCAGCCCCAACCTGCTCTCTGAACTCTGATATGAATGCAGTTAGTTATCTGACTTTGTAGTTCAATGTCTTAAGAATTTTTAAACACAAGAGGTCTAACAAAGAGTTGATGCTGTTCCTTTAACCTCCTGAAACTTTTTTATTGGATAAAATGTATTTTTTTTCTAGTTTTGGTGGCAGAAAATTAAGAATTTTTCCCATATATGCAACCTTAAGTCGCATAGTTAATCCCATAGGCCCATGTTCTACCATCAGACAGAACTCAAAACAGTAGTCTCTTCATTTTCCCCTGACTTGATCATTAATAGCCTTCTACATTCTCCAAACTCATATCCCCCAGCACACATAACCACACTCAGTTCCTTAAATGAAGTTGCAAATTGTTAATTATGCCACAACATCTGGCTTAAAGTCTTCTGACATTCCCCCATTACTCTCAGGTTTAAATTCTTTTCACAAAATAAGAAACTTGCTATGTACTCATTTCTGAATTTCACTCCCATTTGATTAATTGTTCAAACAGTTGGCCTTCACTGCCTAAAATATGTTCAGCTATTTCTTGTCCTAAGGATTCCTAGGCTCTGTTCCTAGAACATTGACTGCCTGGCTCCTTCTCATGCCTAGTTTTGCTTAACATTTCTCTGAGTACCCTTGTTTGCCCCGTTTTCACCATTGAATATAGTAGCAGATTCTTCAAAGTCTAGTAACCCAAGTATATTTTTTGCTGTGACTTGTGTTCACCCATGGTAGATGATAAGTGCCATGAAAATAAGGCCAATACATGCTTTATTCTACTATATTCCAAACTGCTAATAAAATATCCAGTACATAACAAATATTTCTTGAGTTGATAACTGATTTATAGCCACTTATAAAGAATATGCTATTGAAATTGATTAATGTTTTAAGTAAAGCGAAGTTGTGTACAAATGACAAATCAAAATATAAATATTGATGCATGTTGATGATTATCTGACATAGTTGGCAATTTTACTTTGTAAAACCATTTGATAAATGAGCTAATAAATGGCAAATATGGACTTTTTCCTCCCACACAAATTTCTTATTATATTATTCTCTGTGAGGATCCATCGATGTTTTAAGTAATAGCAGAATGCCTTCCTTCCCACTAGAGATTTCCATGCAAAGTGAGAAATAAAATTGTATAGAAGTTTCAAGACATAGCTCAGATTAGAGTAAATTGCTACAAAGTATGCACAACCCTTGGATTTGAACCCAAGTAAACATGCAAACATACAAACACACACACACACAGAGGTGGGGAGAATAAATTCAGAGGGGATTAAATGAGTTCTATTTGGAAAATTTTTTGTGGAAGTATACTCACTCATTTGCTGAGATTTTTAAATTAGACAGGATTTGAATATATTGAGAGAGAAAGGCATTCCACTTTAGCAAGTATAAGAAATGTTTCTGAGGTTAAAGAGAGAAGAAAAGAAATAAAATTATAAAAAGAAGCTTGAAGCTCTACCTTTTAGGAATCTATAGCATATCAAAGACCTCCTGGTTGAGTAAAAGGAAATCCCATAGATCTAGGAGGAAAACTGTGATAGGGTTTAGAAGTATAGGATAGGGCAGTGTGAGCAAGAATGTTGAGGGATCCAGAAAGGCAGGTAGAGTGTCAGGAACAGGCCTTGGGAGATTTATGTACTGGAAGGACAACCCTGAAATCTTTATAGTTAACAGAAATCTCATGATTTGGGCTGAAGACATGGCTCCACTGATGACACACTTGCTGTGGAAGCATGATGACCCATGTGGAGGGCAGACATGGTGGCATATACCATTATATGAAAGGTAAAGACAGAGGCATCACTGTGCTTTCCAGTCCAGGAGACTAGCCAAGTCAATCATCCCCATGTGTGAAGTCCTGTCTCAAAAGTAAGGTGCAGGTGTGGATAATGGAGAGATGGCTCACTGGTTATAAGTACTCTTCTAGGGGACCATATTCTGTTGTCAGCACCTCACAACTCTTAACTCCAGGTGATCTAATGCCCTTTTCCAGCCTCTTAAGGCACACCACACCACACATACACACACACACACACACGCACAAGGGATGGGGGAGGAGACAGAGAGGCAGAGAGAGAAAGAGAAATGGAGATAAACAGAGTGACAGAAATAGAGAGAGACAGAGACAGAGACAGAAATAGACAAGGCAGAGAGACAGAATCAAAGAGACAGAGACAGATAGAGACAGAAACAGAAATTCCATGGTTTGATTGTCAAAGACTATAGACAGATAACTGAAAATGATTAAAGGAAGGTAGAGAGAATCATCTATTACATTATAAAAGCAAGCAGGAGGATACAGTCAATGTGGATTATCAAAGGACATTAAGTAAACTAGTTGTGAAGAGAAAAGAGGTCTTAGAAGGGGAAGAGCTAAGAACAAGCCTATAGACAAAATAAGAAATTATTACTAAGCAACTCGTTTCCCCAAATGAAAGGTGCTGTGCTGTTATGGAAGGCATATGAACCTTGAAATCAGAGAACTAGTACCAAGTTCTGGTCCTGTGTGTCTGGACTACAGAATCTGAAGTACAACTTGAAGCCCTTAGAGGTTCAGCTTCCTGTCTGTAAGAAGACAGCACCAAACTTCACTGGCTGTGACAATACAGCATTTAGTGCATAAGGGAAGGATTTGGGGAATAGCTGAATTCATTTAGTTGGGTTTTTTTGTTTTGTTTTTATTTTTTAGATTGGTCTCTTTTCTGCTTTTTATTAATTTCTAGATTGTCATATGTTGTGGAAAATCACTACCTGGATTCATGAGTGATTATGTTACATTAGCAATAATGAGTTGTCAACAAGGGAATCCTGTCCATTAACCTTTTCATGTACAAAGATGAAACAAGGGAGAATCGGGGTCACAGTGCCAGAAGCACTATATAGATGACAATAATGCATGTTCTTAGGAACATGTTAGGATCACTTTACCCATCATCTTTCATTTCCTATGCTCTGGTCTCTGGCAATTCATTCTATATATATAATATATATTTGAGAAATTCCAGTTAAACAACTAAGTCAGAGAGTGATGAAGCTGGGAGAAAGTGTGACTATCAGGGAC
>NW_022196915.1:108837496-108839391 GCF_008632895.1 Mastomys coucha
AAAAAAAAAAAAGCACTAAGTAGAAATAGGAAACTAAATTGGAAAATTCAGAAGTCTAGTAGTTGGCAGTTTTTACAGAGTTAAACAGTGTATACCCCATACATAAACTATATACCCCCATATAACTGTCACAAATGCAGTTGCATATCACAGAATAAACATCTCAAAACAAAGGGATTAGAAAAAGACAAAACAAAAAGATCAAATGTGAGCACAAAACTCATAAAATTTTTAACTTTTATATACCAATAAAAGGCATGAGTACTTACACTATCTGCTCCTGTTCATGAAGAGGTAAGGACAAAGGTAAAATGCTTAGGAATGCCATTTGTTATTATTAGTAAATCTTAGAAGAGCAATTAATAATGCTGCAAGTAGTAGCAACATGACTAGCCTTCAAGATTGAACTGGTGTTGCGGTGTGCACATGTTGCGGACAGAAATGCAATGAGAAGGGACTAATATCCAGACAGGAGCCATAATTCCATTACACATAACTTCAATATTTCTTTCTTGAAAGTTTATTTTATATATCACATCCATGCCATGCTAGGCTAGATCACTGTTGGGAAACTATTTTAAATAAAGATGTGTCAGAATGATTGTATGTGTAAGGAAAGTATGTCTAACAGGAGATAAGAACCTATGATTTGCATTTTCTATATTACAAATTCTGATTTTCTTCTGGCTATTTATTCATATCCTACCCTTATCTCATCCTATGGTTTCTACACAGGACATGGCATGTGCTCCTGTGGTCATTGTGTTTGTGAGAAAGGATGGTTTGGTAAGCTCTGCCAACACCTGCGGAAGTGTAATATGACAGAAGAACAAAGCAGGAGTCTGTGTGAGTCAGCAGATGGCACATTGTGCTCAGGGAAGGGTGAGTATCACTGCCAGAATCTAGACTGGATCCTTGTTCAGACATGTGGTTCCTCAGAACAGCAGGTAGCAAACAGTCCCTCCAGAATAAACTTTGTCTGAGAAAAGCCACTAAGCTTGTATGTGAACCTTGAAAGTGAAGCATCAGCAACAGGAGATAGGGGACCTGAATTTTTGTCTGTGCAAAAGATGGAAGGAAATCTACCCTAAGTTTTCACAAATGCTTTACCAAATGAAGACTTCATTCATGCTGAAACACAAGTGTGGTCTTAAAAATATATATATTTTTAGAATGTCATCATAAATAGGCTTTTGCTGAGTCATTCCCAGTTGCAAATACCATAAGAATGCACAAAGCTATATTCAACCACCCAAGAGTTACAGTCCATTTATTCCCTAACCTGACTTTCATGCAAAATTACTCCCAAAATCCAAAAATATTGTCATCATTAGAGTTTCAGAATTTTCAGCTAGGCAATTGCATATAGAAAATGCAAAAGAGCGTCCTTCTCTGCCCCCTCCCTGCAAGTGGAGGCCCTACCTCCAGAGAGCGCCTTAAGCCAGAGACCCGGCATCCGCCATTTTCTCTCCGGTGAGTTTCTGAGACCGCAGCAGCAGCCAGCCCGGAGGCACAGGCCCCACGACTCCCAGGGGAGCCGCGGGGCGGCAGGGACAGGATCCTCTCAGCTTCTTAGTGACAGAGGAGGAACAGCGTCCTTCTCTGCCCCTTCCCTGCAAGTGGAGGGCCTACCTCCAGAGAGCGCCTTAAGCCAGAGACCCTGGCAGGATCCTCCAGTTTCTCTCAGGTGAGGTTCTGAGACCAGAGCAGCCAGCTTGGAGGAACAGGCCCCACAAGTCGCAGGGGACTTGCAGGGCAGCAGGGACAGGACAAGCTCTAGCCACAGACACTAAGAATATCTAACACCAAAAAGCAAAAGATGGTGAGAGGCAAACGCAAGAATCCTACCAACAGAAACCAAGACTACTTGGCTTCTTCAGAACCTAGTACTCCCA
>NW_022196915.1:108844489-108875463 GCF_008632895.1 Mastomys coucha
AATAAAGAAAATATCTAAAATAAAAAAAAATAAAAAATAAAAAAAATTAAAAAGAAGAAGAAAAAAAGAAAAGAAAAGAAAAGAAAAGAAAAGGAAAAAGAAAAAGAAAAAGGAAAAGGAAAAAAAAACAACCAACCAACCAAAAACAATCCAACAAATAAACAAGTCACAGTTGAGAGATGCTGGAGAGAGGGCTTAGCAATTAAGAGCACTTGCTGTTTCTAATACCCACATTGGGTAGCTCACAACTGCAAAAGTTATACTAGATGGAGGGGATCAAATACTCTCTTCTTACTTGAATGGCACTTGTTCTCATGTGCACTGAATCTATACATACATGATTTTCAGTGAGATAAATATTTTTTTAAAAACTGAAGCATGCAAAATCTGATTAAATATTGACACAAAGGTATTTCCTCACAACCAAAGCAAAAACAAATCTCTATTTAATGTTTCCTTAGTTATCTGCTTTGGGAGGTGGGAATACAATGACAGATCAACGAAGGTTGAGAATCTAAATTTTCTAAGTGGATAGAATGCTTGGGTATGGCTAAATTCAGAGGAATGTAAAGACTTCCTAAGGCTTTCCATTTTGAACTCCATAGCTCACATTAACAGTGGGCCACAGGTGATTGAAGACTATTTCTTTTCCTTTCTGGTGGTATCCATCCTGGGTTGTAGAAGACAGGGCTGAAGCTGAGCTCTTACAACTGCAATTTCTCTTCATTATAGAGGATAACAAGGATGTTATTCCTGGTCTCCATGCAGAGCATCATCCCATAGCTCACCCCAAGAATTACAATAAAAATGTAGCATGTAAGAGACTAGGGTATTTCAGCATGGTGAATGAGAAATAGGTTCTCACATCCTTCTACCCTGTATCCTTGATAAAACTCATGGACTTGTCTGAATTCTGTATAATTTTTCCAAAATTCTCACAGGAAAACCCTCATTCTGATGATCTCAGAGTACATCAAAAATTTACCCTCTAATCACGGTACAGGTGTGAGTCAGAGATTGGCTTGTGACTGCATGCCATGATACTTTGTAACCTACCCCCACTAAAATGACAAGTGTGAACTCTGTACTTGCTAGGAACTGCGAATAAAACCATCACTTCAGGAGACGATGAGGAAATAGCATTTTATTTCTTACAAATTTATAGCCAAGACAATAAATCACTCCATAGAAAAATTTAAAACAAGATACATTGTTGTGACCTTCATAACAGATGGTGTCATTAGTACAATAGTGAAAACTGCCTGCTGGGGTGTCAGGTTGCAGCATTTTGTCAGGCTTGATGTATGAGGAATAAAGTCAGTAAAGGAATGCGGCCTTAACCTCTGACAGAAATTGTTTTTGAAAATGACCAAGAGAGATATGCTTAGTGGCCATGTTGCCCCTAAGTTTAGCTACCTTTGCAGAATATATGGTGAAACTTATATTGATTTATGTTTATTTGTTGATTTAGGGGTTTATTTATTTAGCTCCATGGTGACACAATGATGTGTTTGTCTTAACTATGTTATCCTAGATGCAAGTAATCACTCCATATTTTTAGAGATACGATTATGGAACACATCTTTAAATGTATCTTTAAACTGTCACGGTGATATTGCTACATTCATGTCATTAGTAAATTTAAGGTACTCTCATTCATTCATCTGTTCCCTAGCTACGTCCTTTCTGTCTGTTCAGAAAAGAGAACAGGAAATGTTATACTTTTCAAGACCAACCTTAACATAGTGTTCTAGTTGCCATTCCCAGATTGCTGCTAGCCAGATCTGTAGGCAAGAATTGTTCATTTATGAAACTATATAAATGTTTTTGCTGTGACAGTCATCACAGATAGATAGGTAAATAGGTGGTGGATTAATCCTCTCTGATATTCTGTTCTCATCTTCAAGGATGTTTTTGCTTGTTTGTTTTCTCCTTCTTAGGTCTTTGAATACTCTATGAATAGATGAAAAATGAATTGCCCAATAATAGAAGGCATAAAAAGAGAGACATTGTTAAAGGTCCTTTTGGAGAATGAAATCAAATGGATTAGTGGTGGTGTTTTTCCAGGTTTATCACCCTAGGGTTCTGACAGGATGGGCCAGCTGCAGCCTATGGCTGGGCTGGTGTTCCAATAGGAATGGGTCCAAGTATGCTGAGTTGAACAGTTGCTCATTTCTGAGTGTTCAGGAAGCTTACATTGTTAGACAGAATCTTCTCCTCATATTTTTTCCTTTTCTAGAGAGGGATAATCCACCCCCATTATTATACAAACACCCAGAGCTCCCTATAAAAAAGATCTATAATAGATCCTAATGACTACATACACTGTGTTAGTACTACATGTTATACTGTTCCTATTTATGTAGGAAGTAGAAATTTTTTCTACTTACCATCAACAAACAGAAAAACAACACACCTGCAATTATAGTGACCACGAAAATTGCTTCCATGACATACACAAAATCAAACTCCAGTTTTATTCTAACCATTTCATGACATCTACTATTTGAAGCTAGAACTCCAAATTGTCAAATACTCAGTCCACATAAATAAAATTGACTTTAGCTGAATTCAGGAAAATACTTTGCTATTCTTCACAGCTGAATAGTCCAGAAACAAAGAACTAATAAGAATCACTTCCAGGCAAGAGATAAGTTCAAAGATGAAGTGTAAATTCTTTGTAAGAATTATGATACACATAAAAAGGCATCTAGATATGATATATTAATATCATGAGTATATAAAATCATTTATTTCTTTTATAGAAGTAACTTCATGATGTAAGAGATACTATGTTAGAAACAAATAAAAATATCAAATTCTTCAAATAGTAAATCCTTCACTGATGGAAATCAGCCACTAAATGTGATGTTATTTGGGGGGAATATCTCTATGATAGACAACTGAGTTCCCATGCAGGTCCTTAATAAACCATTTGTTAAACAAGCAATTGATAGTTAATATAGCCATGCCTAGAAATTTTAAAAAATATGTTTAAATTTAAGAAAAACAAAATTCTAAAATGAACATATACTCTGCATTGATGAGGATACAAGGGACCCTTTATCTTTTTCCCACTAGAACAGCAGTAAGGGCCTGAGCAACTACTAGGTTGTCAATTATGTCTCAAAACTGGAAAACCTTCATATATTACCCTAAAGAGCCTGAAAGTTTGCCAGACTCTCAGTAAAACAAGATTAAGTGAAATTGTGCTGCACTTAACAATGAAGTAAAATAAATATAATGGAGTTATTATCTCTTAACTGGTTCTGACTACTTGCTTGTCTTGAGGTGTGCGATGAGGAGTGACAAAAGTGAAATTTTGTCGGAGATTCTTTAACCTAAAATGCATGTACCTGTTTCCAGAGTATGAGCTTACAAATATTTGGGACACTTTAACTTGAATTCTTTCATGATATAAATGTCAGTATCATAGCTTTCTATTTCCCAAAACTGAGGTTTTCTGCTATCTGTTCTCAGAGGTCATTGATCATTTGTCAATCACCAGAAGTACTTAGAATTTAATCCTGAATCTTCTGTGTATTTTTAAAGCTTAAGGAGTTTGGAGTTTTTCTAACTGCATTAAAAACTTTTATTATTTCATATTCTCTCAAGGTGATTGGTTACTTGACTAACTTAGCAATAACTACCAGCATCTTGTCGTAAAAGGAAACTGTGTTCAATAGAAAAGCCAAAGAAATGGAAGAGGTCCTTTTGAATTCTGTATTTGTCCTACTAGCTGTAGCAAGAGTAGCTTATCCTTGTGATTTTTTAAGCCTGGCTTGAAAGGCATTTACACCAAGAGAATCTTTTTAAGATATCACAAAACTATTTTTTATTTTAAGTGTACCATTAGTAATATTCTTGGTTACCACAAAATACTTTAATAACTAGTTTTAAAATTAAATTGGAGATAACCACAAAGGAAGTTTATAAGAGGTGGGACAATTGACTAGACCCTATTCAGGATTTTTTTTAGAACTCTTGCTGATTATAGCTAATCCTAAAGGGCAAGCATCAGACATCAATCAGACATAAGGAATTGAGTTTGCATTTTTAGCACTTTACCCTGCCACTCAGTATGAAAAGCATGTAAATAAAACTATAAGAAGATTAACTCAATAATTTAGTAATTATTTAATTGTAAAATGAATCTTCATTTGATATAATTTAGTAGAATATTCCTTTAGAGAACAGGGACCATAAAATGCAATTCAGTTGAACAAAAAGAAACAAATAAAACATCTGTTTTGAATACCTTTTGGGGAGAGCATCTCTAAAGATGAGCCACATCCTGTCTCATTGACATTTCAACCAGACTGGACCAAGGAACATTTGCTCAAGGCTAATTGCAACTGTCTAGATCTATAATAAAGGCTTTCCTGGCTGACCTTTATGTATTACAGTAAGTAAAGCTCCCCTCTGAGAAGCAGCTATTCAATAAACTTTTTCCTTTAGAAGATAGGTTATTACAAGTCTATTGTCAGCGTGTCAATGATACTTTCTTCTTGATGAAAACCTTTATTTCTCTGGCGATAGTGACTAACACCCTTTGTTATTTCAGGTTCTTGTCATTGTGGAAAGTGCATTTGTTCTGGAGAAGAGTGGTATATTTCAGGGGAGTTTTGTGACTGTGATGACAGAGACTGTGACAAACACGATGGTCTTATTTGCACAGGTGCAGTATCGAGCTACATTAATTGTTTTGTGTCACAAATGACAATAGAGTAAAATGACATTCTCCACATACTGCTTTAGATAGGGCAGAGATGGCAGCTTCCATGCACTCAAATGAATAATGGCCATGTTTAGTAGCTCTGAAAGGAAAAGTGAACATCTGTAAATACACAAAATTTTCCCTAGAAGAATGCAAAGGAATGAAGCCAGATTATATGATTGTTGGAAATATTTTACAAGGTAACTTGTTATATAAACTCACACAAAGACAGTTATACAAATACAGAATTCTCTTGACAACATTTCATTTTAATATGGTCTAGATGGGTAAGAGGTATTATTTAAAGCAGTATTCTCATGCCACAAGTTGGTATATTGTCTGTTTTTAGGAAACTGGATATATGTATGAATGTGGGGGGGGATGAGAGATAACAACAGAGTATACTATATATTTAACTGTTTAATGGCCATCAAACCTAGTTTATTGAGTTCTAATAATTGGCCATAAATAATATTGAATAAAGTTAAATAATTATGTATGTGTTCTCCTAAAGTTATTATTTTAATTATAAAATGTATGCCCAAGCTGATTCAATATTCCACTGATAACAATCTCAGTAACACAAAATATTTTTGTAATCAAATATTTTTAGTTCAGTTAAATATGATTATTTTTGGCATGACATTAAATTGGACAACCACTTTCTCTCCACCTACTAGACAAGGATTTTTTCCAGCTCTCAGGCTTGCCTAATTTCATATTAAGGGGCTTTATGCTTTTCAATGTTTATTTGTAAGTCATACGTGGTTTGTCTACTAACAGAATTTAGAACTGTGATATGGGAGCCCAGCTGAGTGATGCAAGGTAGGAACTGTTCAACTAATAAATTATGGTATCAAAGAGATGCCATTAACTATTTTAAAGATGGTTAGACACTTTAGAGAGGATAAATGGTTTTCTCATGAACAGCTATGGTTCACAGTTATATATTCTAATGGTGTATTCTGATCATAGTCGTGATTTCTTTGTTTACTTTTTTGCAGGGAATGGAATCTGTAGCTGTGGAAACTGTGAATGCTGGGATGGATGGAATGGAAATGCATGTGAAATCTGGCTTGGTACCGAATATCCTTAATGATCCCTTAGGAGACAACTGGATTTTTATTTCTAGGCCATTTTAGAAATTCAGAGGAAAGCATGTTACACAGCACTAGGACAGACTTTTGTGTGTTTTTCTACTTCTGACTGCCCAAGTGAAGCATGGGTCTTCAATACAAATGACTTTAGCAAACTAATGTAAGTTATACCATAAAGAATTGTTCTCCCATAATTAACATCAGTGTTTCACAACTGAAGAGGACAATTTTGCAACCCCCAAGACATTTGGCAATGTTTACAGAGAATTTGGTTATCAGACTTGGTAGGCAGGAGTATTTGTGTTATGGGAATATTAGAGGTAGTAGCCACAGACAATGCTGAACACCTTATAGAACATAGAAAGGCCCTTACAACAAAGTGTTTTCTGACATCCAATGTTTACCATGATGTAGTAGAAAAATGCTAAATCACATTGTGTTTAGTACTCCGCATCCCAACACCAGAAACACTGTATCAGAATATAAGGATAATATTTATTCTCACACAAACCAACCAGTCAGATTTTTCCAGGATTCCATATGACTTTGAATTTGTATATGGGATGATAATGACAGACACATACAAGGTGTGATGATGGGCTGGGTGCTTCCCAGATCACAAGGGCTTTAAACTCACAAAAATCTCTTACAGGAAGAAATGAAAAATGCACAATTTGACATTTTAATAAATAATGACATAAGTTGTTTATATTCTGTGTCAATATCTATTTACTCACAGAAAACAAACACGACAGAAAAGAATAAATTGTAATAACCACTTTAGATCCCAAGAACTAGCAGATTTTGTTTTTAAGACTAAGCAGGGGTTACATGTACAAGAAATCAGATTTTTCATATTTAAATTACTTCATTAATTTACCCTCTGAAGAAGACAGTGTCTAGTTAGAAACATGAGGATCTTCATACTGCATTCATTTCCCTTAAATGGCTCTCTTCTTTTCAAAGAAATGGTGGGGTCAACAAGGATGACATCAATTTTACAAGTTCAGAAGTGGACCCCAAAATTCTAGAAATGGTTTAAATCAAAATTACAAATATTCACTCAATAATACGAACAAAATGTTTATTTTCTTGGTGAAATTTTGCTCTGTATGAAATTCACATTGAATTATGAAAATGTACAATATTTGGGGTTCTCTTGCATATATACAGTTAGATCTACTTATACACATAGTTGATTTAACCATTATTTAGAGCTAAAAAAATACCTTTTCCCTAAATGTGAATTATTTGTAAAATCCAAAATAACATAGCAAAATCATTTCTGTTTTGTTTTAAGATGAAATTTTTACTTGCAAATTTTATATTAATAATGTAAATATTTTAGAATCATGGCTTGGACTTTATCAGTCAAGTCTCCAAATGTAAAGAAAACACACCTCCACTGTGTTACTTAAAAACTAAATACTGAGAAGTATTTGAAGGATCAGTTTTACTGGTGCTGGTTTTATAATAACAAGGTTCTCAGAATTAACATATTTATAAAATTGTTGCCTTTATCCTGAGATTAGGGGACCCAGCCATACTGGTTGTATATCTATTACTTACTGAACTGGTAATCAATGTCACTTTTGTAACATGAGGGAAATACAAGGAGTTAAGGTATAGTATGGATGAGTGCATTCTGTTTTTCTCTATATTTTCTATCTCTCTAAATACATTTTAAACCCGAAAAAAAAAAAAAACCAATTATAACAATTCAATCCCAGTTGTGATGATGTGTTTGGTGACTTCCAAGCATTAAGAGTCACTGACCTTCCCATCATGGTACAATGGCCTTCAGCTTTTCTTATTATAGGACTCAGCCTTCTTTATAGAAGATCTGGACAATGCCTATTAGAGAAACCACTGAGGGATCATCCTTTTTCACTGTCTAATATTTTAAAATTGTAACAAATAAAATCTATCTTGAATTCTCAGGCCATACATAAACAGACTGTGGGTTGGCTTTAATTATAGCTATGTATGGTAGTTTACCAGCCTTTGTTTCCCTGGAATTACTTTCAGTTACTTATGGCCCTTTTCATTAAGCACATCTTTCTTATTATTATAATTTCCTCTCTAGTTTTTATCATTTCTATAAATAGCATCTATTGTAAAAGTATATGTTACTTTTCTTATGTCTTATAAGAAAAAGTGTTGAAATATCCTGACCATTTAAGTGTTCTCAGAATAGAGTTTAGACATTGGAGAAGTGATATTTCCATGAAGATCAAAGTGTGCTATGTCCTGAATTTGGGACAACATGAAAATAAGTTGTAGGTCACCATGATATGGGGTACATTGTTACAGACTATAGAATAAAGCTATAGTATTTGCCTCATAGTAACTCAAACTCTCTGATCAATTCTTTTTCTTGGAAAACAGATTTTAAAAAAAGATTAATTATATTTGCTAATATTTGTGTATCTGTCTATCTGTCTATCTGTATTTGGCCCTAGCCATGCCAACATCTGTATATCTATAAAGAAGTGATAGATTTCACACATTTTTATAGTAAAATAAGGAGGAGGAGAAGGAGGAGGAGGAGGAGGAGGAGGAGGAGGAGGAGAAGGAGAAGAAGAAGAAGAAGAAGAAGAAGAAGAAGAAGAAGAAGAAGAAGAAGAAGAAGAAGAAGAAGAAGAAGAAGAAATCAAACCCAAGCCAAAACACATAGTGATAGGCAAAAGTATAACCTATCTCCTATCTAAATGTTTTTATACTTTGTCTCCAAGATAGAAATGCCTTTTTTGAGAATGCCAAGCAAGGACAAATTTGTAATAAGTAGAAGAAAATAAACAAATCTCTTTGGCTTACTTGTGGTTTTCAAAAATAACACTGGGATATATGATAATTGAAAAGGAGATATTAAGTTCATCAATTTTGATGATCTTCACCCTGCTTATTTAGCAAATCATAACTGAAGAATTCTTCCAGGGGACTTTTATAAAAGTCAATAAGATTTCTAAATTTAGGAAGAGAACCATTGTTCCTACTGACTTTCAAGAATCCTGAGTTCATCTTGATTCTAGCAGCACCAGGGAAGGAGTGACTTATCTCTATCAGCTCACCAGTAAATATCAGAATTAGACTAAATGAGAATCTAGAACAAAGAAAAGTACAGTGTTGTCTTAATTTACAAGCTCAACTGTTACAACTTTTCTGAAAGGTACTCACTATTTCAGACAGTCTTGTGTGTCATTTTTTAAAACTGCTAATTACCTTTGTTTCTTAATCCAGAACAACACAATTTATATTCTGGATTTGACTAAGCCTGTGCTTCAGAAAATATTTAGAAATTTGGCCTAATTGTTCCCCTAGGCTATAGTATTTTCCTAAAATAAAATAGAAAATCATTTCCCATTATTTTCTGTTTCTTCTAATTTGAACCTTAGTCAATTTAGTCTCACTTTCATTGAGAAATATCAAACACATATTATACATGTAATGTTTGTAAAAAATTTAACAAAGTAATACATATTCACTTTAAGGAACAACAAAAGATTTGTGGTTGTTGTTTTAGTTTTTGCTTAAAGAACCAAATCTGATATTTGTCACTCTAGAGAGAGGAAAAAAAGATGGTTTTGTAGTTGAATCAATTAAATAGTCAGATATGATACATTTTGCTTTCTTTCTAAAAAGCCAATAACTAGAAACACTAGAGAAAAAGTTGTGGTGTCCATGATGGATCTACTCCTCATCCAAAGTACCTAGAACAAGAAAACACTTAAAGCAAGACTCCACATTCTCCAGAATAATATGGAAAGTGCTCAATTCCCTTTACTCTTCATACAGAACAAACTGTGTGTCTTTTATAATTATTTCTAAGGAAAGTAGTAAAAATTTTCAGGAACTAAACTTATTTGAAAACAAAAATGGTATTACTTGAATTATGCAAAGGGTGAACATTGAGCACTGTTAATGGATAAGCAAAGCAATCAGGTACCATAAAAAGGTGATAGAACTAACCCTCCCCTACTGGATATGCATGCAGAAGGAATGGGTCTTCTATAGACTTGGTACAATGAACATACATACAGGAATATATAAAACACACAGTCTATAAATACAAATGTGTTCCATCAGATTTACTATACAGAACATAAGTGATGACAGATTGCATTTAATGATAGCAAACTTGATTTCTGAGGGAAGGAATGATGACCTTGTTCCAGAAAAATAGCAAGAGAGGTATCATCAAGGAGCTAAAATTTTCTTTGGCATGGTAAAGGGGAAAATTGAGTTTATCAACTTATTTACATGAGAGTTCTCTATATTTGGGGTGATACAATGCTATTTTGTTACACAAAATTATTTTATGGTTTCCATGTGCCTTCGTATAAGTATTTGATTTGATATGTCATAGCTATGAACACAACAAATGATAAGAAACACAAATTGTACAATACAGACAATCTCTCTGTATGTAAATTGAATAATACATACCAGCACTTCTGGATACATGAGTCCTAGGACATGCAGATCATTTGGTGCTTTCCTCTTCCCATGCAACAGGTAAGACCAGACACAAAGGAAATGGTCTAACTAAATCAAAGATAACAAGGACCCCACGGCAATGTGTTTAAACATATATTAGAATAAACCACTTGAATACCTACTTACAGTAATAAATGCTCTTATAGACAACTCTTGGGAAACAAAACAGAAGGAAACATTAACATAAATCTTGGTCATTTACAAAAATAAATCTTGCCTCAATTTTAACCACTAAATATGTCTTGAGAACAGAAATCTCAAGTAGTGTTAATTATCAAAAACATAAAGGTAGGCTGGTTTGGGATGTGTGTGCATGTGGAGGGGTATAAGCTGCATCTATAAACCCAACTAATAGGAATTACAAGTTATTCATATTTCATCACATACTATGGATGTATGTCTTCCCTAAATAATCAGCTAATGAGTTTTATCTAATTATGCTTAACAACAAATCAGGAGTGGTCAAAGGGGTCTTTTTGTTGTATTTGCAATTTAGCATTATTGGCAATAAATCTACTCAAAGATTTTGCTGATGTTTATTTATTGAAATGGAATCTAGTATGAAAATAAAATGAGCATAAACACTTAAATTTGTACTGAATCATTAATTAGCTAAGCAGGCCAAATTTTTTTCTACTCTGGGCAAAGGCTATCATGGAGATTCATGAAAGCAATGAGAAAATAATTTCCCAGTAAGTACAGTGTAGATGGGGCAATGGCAAGTGGGTCATCCTGCCACATGGAAATGACAAGAGGCCAGTACACTGATCCCATGTCAACTGTTTTCTATAAAAGAGGTTCAGTTTGGTCTCAATGAACTCTTCTGAGAAGAAAACATGGAATTTTATTAAGTTTACACACATTTAACAAATATTTTTCCAAACAGTTTAGTACTAAACATTTTGAAGCTTTTTATATCTGTTATTGAACATTTTGCATAAAATCTTCAAGGTGTATTTCCAGCAATTCACAGCCTTTCTAAGTATCCCTAAAATTGGAGTTCTACAGAATTCAATTCAAAATTAAATTAAAGCAATAAAACAAAATTAAATAAATCAAATGGCCCAAACCCCTAACACTGGAATGTGTTGGGTTGTCTTTAGTTTTATTTAGGGTACTCAACAAATTGTATTCTGAAATCTTGACAAATCATCTCTATCCTAGCCCGTTGGGCCTCACAAAGCTGTGTTAGAAGTATATACTGATGACATCCAGGATACCAGGCCCCATGCTGAGCTCAAAACAAAACAAAACAAAACCCAAAACAAAAGAGCAAACAAAACCCCTAATATGTCGTTTTATACCTTGTCATTAAATACCAAAAATGTTAAAGTCTAATTTATACTAACGTGTGCATTGCTGCTGCAGGAAAGAACACAACAGCCGCCTTGCCCATGCTTGGCTAAGGATGAGGATAACTGGAATGCAGCCCAAATCAGGTGTGGCACTGAGTTGTCTTCATTAAAAAATAAGGTGTTGGCCGGAAATGGATTTAGGTAGCATATTTCTTATAGTTGTAATGATTTGGGTTTTCTTTTTCCCAATAGTGAGGATTAATTGACGAAAATAAAATGAACCTTAATCAGGCCTACAAGGCCTACAGAATTCTTTGGACCCACTTTCTCAAAAACTAAGTGGGTCTTGCTCGCTGGGCAAGGCAAATGTTACCATTACCAGTAAGCTTGTGATATGTATAAAACACACACACATAAAGAAACTAAGAGGGAATGCCAAACACCTATCATATAGAGGTTTCCATGGATTGTGTTTGACCCTTGTTCCACCCAGGCAATGCCTACCTCAGGAGCACAGTGTCTCCTACTAGACAGAGCATATATGTGTGTTTAATCGATAATGTGAGCCACAGACAACAATCTTAATCTTTATAGATTCTATTTGTAGTAATAGGTTTAGAAGGCTTCCTGATTCCCTAATTATTCTCCTAAGCAAACCAACTGCAACATTGAAGATTCAGAGGAACACAATCCCTGTTAAAGGTCACAGACAGTGGAGCGAGCAGCCCTGTAAAAATGGAAAGAAGAGAAATCCATGATAGCACAGGTTTATAGCATCTAACTAGAAATTACTCAATATTATTTGGGTGCTACAAAATTGAACTTAAACACATGGATTTCGCTGAAACAGGACTCAAAAAGGATTATGGGTAGCTGTCAGCAGGCAAGGTATTGAGTGTACTTGTGAAGTATGTCATTCACATAAAGTGTCACAGTCACAGAAAAGATATTAAAAAGGCATTCCATATCTGGTAGGGCATTCCATGGTCTGAGTTTAGCTGGTTTGTCCAGGTGTCTTCTTGGTGTAGGGGGACCACAGGTTGAGATTTATCCACTCGCAATGAAGGAGGTCTGAGACAGCATAGGACAAGCATCAGCTTGCTTGCTGGGGCTTTTCTGCCACAGGAGCAGGAATGTCTAGTAAGGATAAATCGCTCCACTGTGCTCAGGACAAGTAAGTCAGGACACCTGAGGATCTGGCTATGTGGTCTTGCACTTGTTGACTGGTTTGCCTCCATTCATTATTGCAGATGCACTTGTACTTTTGCTTGGTGTCACCCCAGCTTTCGGGACTGTCTCACCAACATCATGCAAAGATGGTTCTCGGTACATGGCAACTAGGGATGTAAAGAAAGGGAGAGGAAATGAAGAGGTTTATGGTTACCATGCAAGAATGGCATATCACTTTTTGCACACACCTCAGCCAGTCTGTGTCTGTTTTCTGAGAATGAACTCAGTCCCATTGATAACAGGAGAGAAGCTTTAAGACAGCCATTCCCAATCCCTAAATTAAGACATCATTTTCAATGCATCCTCTAATTGATACAATGAAATACGTGCATATACATGTACTTAGATTTTTGTCTAGGAAAGTTTAAATAAAGAACTATGGCCTCTTTGTTGACCTATAAAGCAAAGTTCACATAATATTTAAGCATGCATGAGCATATGTGCACGCACCTCTCTCCAGGAGGAAAAGCATTTGACTTAATTCTATTTTTACCTGAGATCACTAAGCTATTTTTCTCTCCAGTGGTTTAAAAGACATACAGTCATGCTAGGTTCCACTTGAAAGCTACACACAACATTAGTAATAAAGGCTTCATTTTGCTAAAACCAAAGCCTTCCATGAAAAATTGTTTCTATTCCTTTCCCACAATCATAATAAAGGCCTTTACAAAACTGAAAGCAACTTGTGGCATTTATACCTACTTTTGATTCATTATTTAAAAATCAAATAATAATAGGATGAAGGTATAAAACAGTAACACCAATTGAGACCACTGCCTGAGGAAAATTTGAGGAACTGGCTGAGTTGTGCCTGGTGACATAAGAACCATGCTTCATGTCCCATTTTTAGAAAATATTTTTACAGAATCCTGGAAGAGAGTATTTAAGAGTATCTAACATTTGGAAAAATTAGTTGACATAAAGTAATTTGCCATCAGAACTATAATTATAGCCAAAATGCCCAACAAGCTGCTTGGGTTTTGAAAGCTTAGAAGTTTCAGAAAAGACCCAAAGTGGAATCAAGATTAATTCCACTAGTGCCATGGAGGGATCTTGTATCTGCATCAATATATCTCATGGTTTTTCTTAGCATACTTACAAAAGTAAATGTACACTGAGCTAAATGACTTGAAAGTCTGTAAAAGTTGCTAGTCTCTAATCCAGGAAGCTGTGTCCAATTGATAACCCCTCACAAATGAAATATTAGTTTTTGCCAATCAAGTCTAACTGGCTATACTAGCCACTCTTACGGCCACTCTTAACCCCATGCTCAGCAGTATATGGCAAACACAAAATGAACTCAATGGTATTTATTAGAGGTTTTTTGTCTCATAATATTTTTTCATGGCTTTAAGCTTTTTATTGTCCTGTTTTCTTACAGGTCCTTTGTATATATGTTCTGGTTTCTAATTTTGTGGGTGTTTTAGGGGGATTTGTGTGTGTGTAAATGTGTGGGTCTCTGCATCTGTATGTATATCTTGAGCTTTTTTTTTTTTTTTTTTTTTTTTTTTTTTTTTTTTTTTTTTTTTTTTTTTTTTTTTTTGCTTTTTTATGTTTGCTTGTTTCCTATTTTGGTTTATTTTCTTTTATATAATTTTATTGTTTTAAATGGTTGCTTCTTTTCTTAGGATAGAGAGAAATAATGTGAACATGTGAAGGTAGGAAAGTAGGGACTATCTGGAGGAGTTGGGGGAAGGGAAACAATAATCAATACTGAAAATCTATTTTTAACTTAAAAAGAAAAAGAAAAATGACAGTCTTCATTGTTGAAGCACCTCTAGTCTCTCACTCCTACTCAAATCAGGACCCAATAGTATCAAAGCTTTGACTCACATCACATATGAAATAAAGCTGAGTGGGAGATATGACTGCTCAGAATATCCAGAAGCAATCATAGTCCTGTGGAAATGTCTGTACTTGTCCTAAAACTTTCATTTATATAATTTATTCCCTACTGGGGCTTGTAAAGTTTGAAATTCATATCCCTCTAATCATCTTCACTATTAAGCTTTTTTTTTTTTCAGAAGTAGTGTATTAAAAGAATAAAGCATACTGCCTTGTTTTGATTAAAGTACCTCTGTCCAGGAGTTACTTTAAAACAGGATAAAATGGTACTTTTCTCTCCTTATATGTGCACATACTCACACAACAGTTCAGCCTAGAGCTGGAATACCAAGAAATAGGATTTATTTGTGATTAAATTGTTTATACCCTAGTGGGAGAATGTTTGGTGTTTTCTGTGTCCCTCATGATATTTATTATATGTCCCAAACCTGACCTCCCTACAGGAGCAAGGCTGGGGTCAGCTCAGTGGTCGGAGGTAATACTGAGGAACTCCAAAGCATCCAGCCTGAAGGAAAAAAAACTGAAATTTTTGGTAGATCAGCTGGCTACAACCTTTAAGAAATCCCTGCCAGTACTTTGTCTGTCTCTAGAGGGACCTGGTGGCCTTTTTCTTTTATCCTAGGAAGCCAGGCCACTTCTGTAAGCATGCTTGCTGACTTTGTTATTTTCCCCATTTCACTTCTTCAGAAAACTTTGGAATAGTCTTAAGGTCACTTTTTTCAGCTCTAAATTTTAATGTAAATAACAGTAAAATAGCCCTTCAGCAGAATCATAAATTATCAAGGTACATATATTTATATTTTTCTAATTAATTGATAGAGCATAGTAGCCTGTGCCTTAGAATTTGTTCAAAATAAGTGGGAAGGAGCTATTATTTAAAGGTGAAAATCCTTTAATACAGGGAAATAATTTAATAAAAGGAAAATTATTTATGTAGCATGGGACTTTATAGAGTTCAAGGGTTATCTTCAAGAACTATAATAATTCAAAAGAAATTTTACCTAGATATTCTGAAAATAGGCCAATTCTTACAGTTCTATGTGAAAATATTTTATCCTATATATGTATCATTATATATTCATAAGAATGTAGATTTTTATTTTTCAAATAATTTGAAAGTCATGAAATACTTAGAACATTTGGGATAATGAATATTTGTGACATTGAAAGTTTTCTGCTACACATATGCATACATGAGTAAGCACACACACACATACACACATGTATGCACAAATGTACACGTGCAGGCAGCACGGACACACAATCAAGTATATAGAAGGAAAACATTTTTTTTTCTTTTTTTTCCCTCATCTTTGGTGCCTAGAATTGAAAATCATTCCTCCTACATATGTTAAGCTTATGTTCTACCATAAACTTGTACTTGGTGACTCCATGAAACTTAGCAAAACAGCATAAGGAGAAATCTGTGTGAACGCCACTCCAATAAAGAACATTTCTATCAGTCTCTGGAAGGTTCCTGTGGCCATGCCAGATGTATCCATGGGAAAACTGAAGTTTACAGCAGCACTCAAGAGGATGATGCATGTAATATACTCACCTTCCAATGGCTTGGGTAGAAAATGAGCTGCTGGTTTGGTTTTCTTTACTCTGTTTCCTTTCATAACTTGCCCTTCCTTATTTAATCCCAAAAACCAGGCTCTGCCAGACTCCTGTTGCCTGTACAGCATGGATGAGTAGATTACATAATAGTTTTCAAAAACAGACTCTTTAAACTTGCATTCAGGGGTAAAAAGTTCCTATTGGGAGAAAAGAAGAGAAGAGAGTTAAAGTAGAGAGCAGAAGCTTCCAGTGTTTACTTGTTCTGCATGGACTTTTCTGAGGAGGCAACCCTCATACTGAAGGGTAGCTGGAACTGAGTCCTCCTGCATGCAGAAGCTCTCGATACATAATTTTCACTGCCAATGGAATTTGGAGAGTTGGTAATTGGTAGAAATATATGTGCAAGGATGTATCTCCTTTAATAAGGAAATAAAAAATGTAAGCCAGGCATGGTAGTTCATGCTTGTAATTTGAATATTCAGAAAGATGAGGCAGGAGGATTGCTGTGGGTTTGAGAACAGCCTGAGGACAGCCTGAGAACAACAGGTTCCAGGACAGCAACACCTACATAGCAAGATCCTGTATCAAATTATAAAAACCCAAAGAAAAATGAACCATACAGTATTTTCACTTAATCAAAACCCAATTCAATCACCATCTAACCATCTACCACATCACTGTTGCATTATCTATTCCTGATAAAATTGACAAAGCTATTTAAGATAACACATGTTTTACATTATTTTCACAGTAAGTAGACAGTTGTTACAATAAGTAAAATTAGTTGTAGCTGTAAGTAGATTAGTGTTACAGAGTGACAAATTTATACTACTGAGGAACAGACTAAAACCTCAAACTAAAGTTATGATAATGAGATGGCACCAGAGCCACTGGAGTGTGACAAGCTGAGACCAGACATCATGTTAGCTGATAGAAGCTGGAAGTAATTTACCCAATTTCATGGTTTTGAATCCTATTGAAATTCTTAAAAGATCAACAGCAAAACCCTGACTAAAAACCACCCAACAGTTTGGGAAGAGTACAGTGTGTTAAACAGACTTAAGCTCTTACCATCATCTTCATTCCATAGTGAGCAGCACAAAGCTTTAGTATTATTATAAATATCAAAAGTATTTCACAGATGATTTCATATCTTTAAGAAACTCTTATTTGAAATAAATATTTCATGCTTATCTATAATAATACACAGTAATACAGCTTATGAGTATTTCCCTTTTTGCGAGGGAACTGTAGAGTAAACCATCTTTATTTCTTTTGGTTAAAAACAATGGATTTGAATCTGGCATTTCTGTGTACTGCTCATTCCTTATGCTCAGTACATTGGTATTATACACCTAGCAATATAAACAAATATCAGAGGGGGAAAACACACTGAAAAAAGTGTCTTTAACAAAGGTAAGGGCCATGCAAGAAATATGGGGTGGCTCAGTAGAAGCAGACAGTGTGCAGAAAGGCCTGGCCACTCTTCTTTTTTTTTTTTTTTTCGAGACAGGGTTTCTCTGTATAGCCCTGGCTGACCTGGAACTCACTCTGTAGACCAGGCTGGCCTCGAACTCAGAAATCCACCTGCCTCTGCCTCCCAAGTGCTGGGATTAAAGGTGTGCACCACCACCGCCCGGCCTGGCCACTCTTCTTAAACTCCTGCAGCAGCTCATTGGTTTCATTCTCCATATCCTCAGTGTGTTGGATACACTGGCAGAGCTCACAGATAAGGAATGCTCCCAGAGTGGCCTCTCATGGTTGTTCTGGATATGCACATTGACCACATGCACTAGCTGGCAGGAATTCTGATCTCTGGAGTTCAAATCTTCTACAACCTAGTCATAGACTCTCTTCACAAGTGAAGATCAGAAACCCTAGATGGGGCTTGATCCTTGTATTTCTGTCCAACTTATGTAAAATTCCATTGTGTGTATAGAGTTCTTTGTCTTTCCTAAGGAGGTCATTGTACATTCCTGTCATATATGGTTTTGAAGTCATAAACATTGGACTTGTCAGTTGCTGGTCCTGGGAGCATCACGAGTTCCTATTCCAAAGGAACAGACACTGAAAGGATGTTTACTGAGGATGCTTTCATCCTCCAATTCTGGTTACTTGAGCATACCATCACCCTCAGCATTGATCACAACATGGCACCTACCAAACTACCCACTGCACTTCAGAACTTTAACATTCTAACCTCTTAGTAGCAAACTATGTAAAATGTTTAACTAGTTTTTGTAGCAGTTTAGAATAGGCTATGTTCTGTGCTATCTATATGTCTGTCTGTCTGTCTATCTATCTATCTATCTATCTATCTATCTATCTATCTATCTAATTACAATTCTTTAAGTAAAAAAAATCTCTAAAAGTTGAAATTATGTTGAATTGCCATAAGAAATATATCATAATTGTACGTGAAAAATGCCTTCCAAAAGAGGTGAGTTATCAAATGATATCTTCTGCAGTATAAATTTATTCAGTGTGCTCTATACATTTGCTTCACCAGAAGTTAATTTCCCAAGGAGAAATCGATTTTATTAATTCAGATGGTTTTCATGGGAAAGATGACAGATGCAGTGATCAATAAAAGACATTAGTGAAACAAAAGGCAAGGAGAGCCCCTCCCACAGGGATTTGTGAGGTCCTCCAACATGATACTACCTCAGACTTTTTTAAAAACCTGCCCAAATAAATGTCCTTGCCTTCTACTAAATTTCTGCTCTCCAAATACCCTCCTTTTAGTTCTCTCATTAATAAATGGAGCTCTACTGAGTCAGTATCTAAGAGGTGTCACAGAGGAAAGTAGATAAAGTAGTGGAAAAAGCAAAATGTAATGTTTCAAACCTGGCTTGTCCCCTGTGATGGTTAACTTTCGTTGTCAACTTTACACAAGTGTGTATTACTTAGGAAGATAGTCTGAATTAAGGATTCTTTATGGGCATATCTGTGAAGGGTTATGCTAATAAGTTAATTGATGTAGAAAAAACCAGCCTACTATGGGTGGCAACATTCCCTAAAGAGTTTGTCCTGAACTTTATTAGGATGGGGAAATTGGATAAGTCAAGCTAGCACAAGTAAGCAAGCAAGTCAACTTACATGCATTCATCTTACAAGGATTCATTTCTCCCTGTTCTTAGCTGTGTGGTGATATGACTATGTGAACTTTCTGCCTTGACTTCTCCATTATAACATGGACTTGTAAAATGAATTAAACTCCTTGTGTCTCTAAGCTGTTTTTAATTAGTATATTTTATCACAGCAACACAATAAAATTGGAAAGTCCCTAATAGACCAATAAATCTGCCATCTTGAATGAAACTGTCTTCTATGTCAAATATATTAGACTTTGCCACGTCACATGTATCCTTGAGATAATCTAAGGCACAAAAGAGCATGTTATCTGCTAGTAAAAGCCTGTCTCAAAATCATCAAAGAGTATGATGTTAACAGCTGACTTGCTAGGCCACTCAATGGGGGTTAAAGTATATGGCATTACCCTTGGGAGCATTGGATTTTTAGACAGATTATGGCTCACAGATGCCTGTCTCGCTCCGAATCCGCTCGCTCCGGGCCTTAGCCTTTAACGGCTGAGCCACCTCTCCAGCCCAGATGCCTGTCTCATATCTACGTACAATCTCTTTCATTTTGTGAATGTAGATAATTCCTTATTCTTATCTATCACCTCTGCCAAAATATCTAAATATAAGTCATAAGATACTTACCTAGCATTAGTAAAGAGGGTTTCTACTCTGAATTGGTTGACATAACATGAAAGAAAATGAGATTTTCAGTGTGTAAGAGGTAACTTATTCAGTGAACACATTAAGTCCTCAACACTACTTTTTGAGTATGTGTTAGCATCTTTTGTGTTTGTGTATGTTTGGTATATACATATGTGCTGGTGTGTGCACATATATGTATAGGTCTATATCAGGTGTTTTCCTCAATGACTCTCCATTTTATTTTTAAAGACAGGGTCTTCATTGAACTTTTGCTCACTGTCTTGGCTAAACTGACTGCCAGAGAACCTCCAAGATCTTCCCATCTCTATCCTTCTAGCATTAGAGTTACAGGTCTACATTGTCATGGCTGGCTTTTACTATGGGTGCTTGAGATCTAAACTCAGATCCTCCTGTTTGCATGGCAAGTACTCTGATCATTAAACCTTTTCTTTAGTTCCTGTTTAATTTACTTTGTGAGCTTTGCCCATGACTCCAGAAACTTATATATCTTCTGACTTTAATCTGAGCATTTGGGAAACAAAAGAAAGTGGATCTCTGCTAATTAAAAGCCAGCTTGGTTTACATTGTGAGATTTAAGACAACCAGGCAGACTCTGTCTCAAAAACAAACAAACAAAAACAAAAAACAAAAAAAAGCAAAACAAAACAAAACAAAACTTCTCAAGAGAACTATGTAATGCTTGTGAAGACTGGTTGGTGTATTCTGGGCCATTTGATTCCAAATAAGCAAAGTGAATACATACACATACAACATTCTAAGATGTTCTTATCTAGCACAGTTTTCTTAAGACTATAAAAGAACTTAATCTATTCTTCACATGTTATAGCCCAAAACAATGCCAGCATTCTCAGGGCAAATGCTAAAAGTACACACAAGAAGGCGTAGTTACTATTATTTGTTATAAATATACTTTCAATATGTAAACAGAAGCTAATAGAACAGAGGATGTCCTATCTGTATGTTCAGACAGACAAGGTTCAATCAGTGTTTCATTTCTTTTTAGCTGAGTGTTCTTGGGAAAATGGTTTTATCTCTCTGGGTTTCAGTCCACATTTCTAAAACAAAGTTAAAACTATAGGACAAAATGCTATCTGGGAGAAATGGTGTGAATTAACTCATTTTAGAATACTAAAATAATAATAAGTACTCACTAATGTTTATGAAATACATTATTCATTATATAGTATAACTTTTCTGTGTCAATTATTTCAATATTTCAATCCTATCATATTTCTACAGATCAAAATTCAACTGCATGATTAGTCAAAAAACATGGCTTTACATCAAGTATTGAGTTGACCACCAGATATGACAAAAATAAATGAAATAATTCATTTTAAAAGTCATATAAGTACATATTATTATGGCATCTTGGATGAGAGAAGGGTTATTGGTGTAGCATTGTGACAAAGCAGAGACAGGAAATGCCACAGTGTATCAGGAGAATCATAAGCAGTTTGCAAAGATACAGGCACTGCAGAGAAAAAACAGAAACTGATGTGAGTGGAAAGACAGTCTAGCATTTATAATAAAGGTTTTATATGCTGCCAAGATAATGAACCCTATTGTCAGTGAGAAACAAGGCACTCTTGAATAAGCAACAGAGTAAACACAACGTGACTGTCAGTGTTCAAGACAATTTTATAATATTAGTTATGTTTCAACACTAGTATGTTGATTCCTAATCTCTGGAGAAATGGACTGGCAAGTGTTAGGTAGGTCAATGCCATTTTGTGAAGTTCCCTCATTTTGACTAAATTTATAATTCTGGAAATTAAGGTACTTTCGTTTCTAGCCTTAAATTCAATTGTTTCTCTAGGTTTGTGTCTTTCCTGCCCTATGAACCTCAAGTCACAGCCAGCCAGGAAAGTTGATTGTCCATTAGACACCTGACATTCTTTACCTGACTACTTACTGTTTGTCATTATCAATGACTAACTGCAGGCCACAAACAAAATTTTATAATCTATTTCCCCTCCCCCTTCCTCTAAAATGTATGAAAATGGAACCTCAATCTACCACAGGAGCCTGAACTGTATCAATGTCCATGCCATGCTGCCATCTGTCTATGGCTTTGATTACACTTAATAAATCTCTTACTAAAAAGATAATCCATTCAAATGTCCACTTTGAACCTAAAATATGAGACTTTTCAGAAGTTGTCTGTTAAAGCTGTACATTTATCTTCACTCCAGTGGTTAGTATGAGAACGATCCACAGAGCATAGACAAATGCTATCCAAATTATAAGCTACAAAACTGAATTCTCAATTTTGTAATATCTAAGAAAGAGGAAGAAACCATGTTATGTAAATTATTCAGGAGGTAAAATCTTTTTCTTGACGCTAACTTGTAAAGAAACCTATAAAAGTAACATTGATCAACACAAAGGAAAAAATTCTTGATAGTTGAAAAAACTATAGTTTTGTATTTGAGTACTGCAGACACATCAGGGAGATAGACTACATTGGGAAAGTTCAGTAAATAGAACCTGAAATAATTGTAATTGATGATATCAGGGATCATGTGGGCATTTGGAGGCTTTAGTAAGCAGAAGTGAAGCAAGCTGGCAAACAGGGTTCACTGACAAGGATAAATGTCTAGTTTGCACTGCACTGGGCAGACAGTGGTGAGAACAAACTTGAAGAGGCTGTGCATTGCCTGAAAAATTAAAATCTTACATCTTGAGACGATCTGAATTTTCAGGAAAAAAATAACTTTTTGTTTTTGGTCATAACACCTTTTCATCTTGACTATTTCTTCGGTGTATTTCTCAACGTGGAGAAGATCAAGGGTTGGGATGGACCCAGTACACTTCCACTTTGATACCTTCAATAGACTGAAAAAGCAGGGATTCCGGGCTATCTCTGAAGCTCTAATTTATGTTTCTTATTTAGTGAACTGAAAGGACTACTGTGACAGAATACTGGCAGTGATAATAAGAAAATGCTTATTTAAATTTAGGCTTAAATATAAACTCTTTGAAAGTGCCAAAATGAGATAGATAAGGAATTTGATGTGCCTTTTTCTCCTCTTGCCTACCTATATTTAGAACTACCACCCTGAAAACAAGCCCAGTAGTCAAGTTCCAGTAGAAGATTAAGTATTTATTTGCACCAATGCCAAATTAAACCATCAAATTATAGAATAGGAAAAAAGGCACACCACAATGCAGACAGAAGTTTCATATCTCCTTTTCTGTTGTGGTTGTTCTGGAATGAAAGCACCATCTGCAATGTGCTTATTATCTTGACAGCAGCAGCAGAATTCCTCTTCTTTATTCAGGAAAACCCCTGATGGTCTATTTGCATGTGCAAAGATAGTCTTCTGGATTGTGGATGAAACGGGAGGATGATAGGAGGAGACTGTCCATGTTTACAACTCATAAAATGTGAATTAGCCATAAACCCAGAAGATAAGTCATAAACAAAGCATAATGTCAGTACTGACATGACCTTGAGATGTGCAGTAGGCTGCAGTCTTCAGACTGTTGACTCAATAACAGGACTTTCACCTCAAGTTGGAAAGAGAGTTTTTTTCTGAAGCCATGAGTCACCACAGTCTGGGAACTCCCATTTAGGTTACCCAGCTTCCATGCCCCAGTGAAGTAACAGTTTTTTGAAGATTTTGTAATGACAGAATGAAGTAGTAAATTGAGGTACTTTTTAAATATGGTAGAAGAGTCATCAGAATAACAACAAAGCAAGAGAAATCATAGCTATTGGTCTCAGATGCTATCTGATGGCAGTTTTAGACTTTTGATTTGGTGGAAATGAGGGTTTTTTTTTTAAAGTTAATAAATCCCAAAGATTTTTATCTGTTAGTCACAAGGATGTTAGGTCAGATGCAGAGGTGGACAAGGAATGGTTAGTTAGGAGGGTAAAGATAACCCAAGATAAATTATGATTAGATTCTGTACCTGGAACATTCCAATCTCCCCACAATCATGGAAATTCTTATCAATTCAAGTTCATCCTTGTAGAAAGTTCAATGTAAGTGCAGGTTCTGTTTGTTTTATTTCAGCAACTTTCTTTTTATTTTTACAAGATCAAGTCTAACTCTTGTGTAGTGAATACAGATCCATTTCCAAAGGCAATAACATTTATTTTGAGTCAAATGTTAGCAATTATGGTTGGAAATATGGATTCAGGTTGCTCTGAAAGATGAGTTCCAGTATGAAATCAGTTAAATAAACTCCCAGAGTCACAGAATAAAAGACAGTCATAAGCATTGTGTTCTGAACCTAGTCAGGAATGAGCAGACTTGAAGGACCTTCAGGGAGGACTCCTCTTTTCTGTAGTTATTAGCTAGTAAAACCAGGGAGTAATCATTGCAGGAATCTGATTCCTAGTTAAAAAAATTAAATTTGAATGGTATTTCTTGCTCTGGGTGGGGACATGACATCCTACATTGCCCCAAAGATAATGTAGCAAAAGGCTTTATGGTTGGCAGTGAAGACATATTGTTACCAGAGAAATTTGAGGTGACCCACATTGGGTGCCATATTCTACTTACAAAATCTAGGACCCCTTCTGCTGTTTCTAGTTTAAAAAAATAAGAGAAATTTAAAATAGAAATAAAAGGAAGATTGAGAACAACTTTACTAAAGTTTAAGAGAAAAATAGCAAGACAGCTAACCTTTAAACTGTTATGTTTATGTTGATCAATGAAGAGAGAAAAAAGAAAGCAACAATATGTTGTTAGGATCTGGCATGTGCAGCAATGGAGTTCAGAAGAAGTGAGGAACTGACTTCACACAAGCAAAATGGGAAAGACCAGAACATAAGATAAAGTCTACTACAAAATGATAAGACAGAAGAAAAGGGTAGAAAGAACAGAGCTGTATGCTTTTTCTGGGTTAGGACTCAGAAAGGATGCTGGCCAGTGCTTTTCTCTAAGTGTCTGTACTACACGGGAAAGGTTGCTGCGAAAGAAAAACATACTACTAATTAGAATATAAATTCCCCCTACTCAGTTATGTAGCTGAGAATATTGTGCCTCCTTCCAGGTCTAAACAATAGCTAGGTTCTAGTCTTTTGACCTTAATGGGCCTCAAAAAAGCAAAGTCTTCCATCACTTTATATGCTAATTTAAGTCCTCAAGAGACATTTTCTGGCAAAAAGGAGGTGAAGTCCACTCTCTGTGAAGGAGAGGGATGTTTCTTAGGACCTTCAGGGCAGCTTGCTAAGGTCTGTGTAGTTATCTAAGACTAGCACTGTCTGTCCCTTTAGAGTTCATTCAAATCATTCTTTCTATTCTTCTGGAAACCTGTCTGTTCTAATTCAAGAAGAAAGAAGACCAAAGTGTGGATACTTTGTTCCTTCTTAAAAGGGGGAACAAAATACCCATGGAAGGAGTTGCAGAGACAAACTATGGAACAGAGTCTGAAGGAAGGACAATACTATTGTGGATGCCAGCAAGTACTGTCTGACAGGAGCTTGATATAGCTGTCTCCTGAGAGGCTCTGACAGTACCCAACTAAATACAGAAATAGAAGCTCACAGCCATCCATTGGACTGAGCACAGAGTCCCCAATGAAGGAGCTAGAGAAAGGACCCAAGGAGCTGAAGGGTTTGCAGCCCCTTATGACGAACAACAATATGAACTAACTAGTATCCTCAAAGCTCCCAGGAACTAAATCACTAACCAAAGAATACATATACATGGTGGTACTCATGGTTCCAGCAGCAAATGTATAGCAGAGGATGACCTAGTCAGTCATCAAGGGGAGGAGAGGCCCTTGACCCTGTAAAGGTTCTATGCCCCAGTGTAGGGAATTGCCAGGGCCAGGAAGCAGGAGAGGGTGGGTTGGTGAGCAGGGGGAGGGGGAAGGGAACAGGGTTTTTTGTTTGTTTGTTTGTTTGTTTGTTTTCAGAGGGGAAACTGAAAAGGAGATATCATATGATATGTAAATAAAGAAAATATCTAACAAAAAAAGAAAGAAAAAGAAATACCAAGAACCATCCCTAAACATGAAAATCAGCACCATCTCCTCCACTGACCTCTGCCACCCTGAGAATGTGTTTCTTCTCATTGGCTTCTTAGACTATTGCCCACTGTCATCCTCTGAAGCTGCTGCATTCTACCTGGCCATGAACTCTCTCCCTTTCGTGCTACATTCTATCCTCCTCTCTTTTCTAAACAGGAGCCAAGAACCTGACAGAAGCCAGAGCTTCCAGGAAAAAAATTAAATGCATTTACTAAAAATACTGGTAGGTACATCAGGTAAACAGTGGAATGGGGTCTCTGTTACAGGTTTTAGATGCTATCTGGTGACATTCTTAGAGTCTGAGTTTTCAGAAACAGATAGTCTAGCTAATAGTCTAGTTAATGTATTCTGAGGATTTTATCTGCTAGTTAAAGGGACGTTATATGGGAGTCAGAGGTGAGAGCTATATCCCTACTAACAGCGCTACAGGCAAGCAGGTAACTTTGGCTCAAGATTTGTAACATCCAGACTCTCCACAATCGCAGTTTTGAATCAGTCTTTAAAACTTTCAGCATAGGTGTGCCTTTTTCAAGAAACTCCAAAGTTCAAATCTGGGGAGCTGAGAAAAAGATCAGACCCTAAAGTGTTTTGCTGTCTGGTCTTTTACCAGAAAAGTTTTCCACAACTGGCTTAAAGTAAAATTTGATGATTTTTTTTCACAATCTAGATAACAGAGGGAAGAAGTGTTTAGTATTAAACTCCTTAGGGATAATTGTTTCCAATTAAATTTAGATTCCATGTATATTCATTCTGTTCTATATTGTACAACATATATACATTCATATATATTATAATATATTCATGTATGTGAATATATATGACTTGAATACATTTTTTTCATCAACATTTGATTTTAGAGAAACCTAAAAGTCCTCTTCCTGTGAGTGCCTGCTTCCTCTTAGAATACTTCAGCCACCCATTCCACTGTGTCATGGGGCAGAGCCTGACAGAATGACAGTTACATTCTATACATATAGCATGTTAGGTCTCTGAAATGCAACATAGTACCTGTGGCTCCTCCTAGTACTTCTCAACCCACCTCCTACCCTAAACCTCTTCCTCCCAGGGTCTAGACTTCGGCTTCCCTTACCCAGCCTCTTGTTCTCCCCTTCTCTCCTCTCCTGGTTCAGTTTAGTCAACCAATCAAGTTCTGCCTGGATGCTTCCTTCTACCTACTTTCTCTCTTATATCTACAATAATAATTAATAATCTTCATACTTTAGGGGTAATCACATCCTCCTCCTTTTATTTTGCTTTTTTCGTTCATAGGAAAGTTTGTCTACCATTATCATTTCAAGCAGAAAATAAAAACAGAAGTGTTCTGATAGATTTACATTTTTAAAATAAAAGAGAATTCTAAACTCAATTAAAAAGACAGAATATAGGAATTATACTAGGCATACAGCACCAAAGAGCATGTCATATATTCGTGATATGTATTATTACCCGAAATCTTAAAGAGCCCCCACCTGGCACACGACAGGGGAAATCCTGGCTTCCGCTTACTGTTCTTAGTCTCATTAGTAAAATAATTTAAGGGGGCACTCAGAAAAAGGCTTGAGGACAGTTTCATTAGTATCAAAACTCTAGAACAAAACCACAAGCTGTAAATTTTGACAGGTGCCTGAAAGAAGAGTAACAGATAAAGCCAGGCTGTCTATAAACAGTTACATTGTGGCCAAGCAGCCACCAGAACTACTAGAAGCATACTTGGGCTCCTGGCTGTATAGTATCCAAAAGGATGTGCAGATGTAAAGAAGGGAAAAGTAACTATTTCCCGAGTGAGGACTAAGAAAGGCAGGCAGACTTGGGTGAACCTTGTGGCAATTCTGTAGTGACTGCACTTGTCCCTAGAACTCTTGTCCTAGGGAAAAAAGTAAACTCATTAAAAGGATTATTATTCCTTCCACTCGTTAGTGTGATTTAAGGCCCCTTAACTAGATGACTGACCTGCTCAACTCTTCACTGTTCTGATAATAATACCAGCATTAGCATTATATCTATTTCCAGAGTCATCAAAACATACAACCCCTTGCCATTCAGAGTCTAGACATTGATCCTGGACTTTTAGAAAGTTTATTCCTAAGAATTAAATAGAAGTTTCAGGTTCTTAAAAGAAAGATTATGGCAAATCACAAAAGTAATTTATAAATATCATATACATTAGCTATTAACTATGTAGAAATTAAAAATAATTTTTAAACTATAAACTGAGTAATAAAGTATACTTACTTGTAACTGCAAATGAAACCAAAAAATGCTGTCAAATGCTAATTGTAATCAGGAGCAAGGTGCTATTTAATTATTCTTAATAGGTTTCAAATTAATTGGGCAAACTTTAGATGGAATCCTATTGGCTTGTTCAACTTGAAATCTCCATTTTCTCCTCCCTTGTTTCCTTTGTTAGAGATGTGGCCTATGGAAGGTTTAAATGAGGTCAGCAGAGATTTATCTCAATCTCTGTCTCCCTCTACAGTTTATAATCAATCAGTTATATCCCTGTATGCTACTCTTCTGACAGCACCAGCTTCAAAATGGAGTGCAGGATATTCTTATCATCACTAACAAAGTCAAAAATAGTCTGACTGTTCAGGAAATGTTGTAGTCATGAAATCTGAAGTAGAAAATAGCTACAATTATCAGTTTAAAGCATTCATTTAGGTTGACTGTTGTGTTTTATTTCTCCAGAATGCTATATGTTAAAAAATGTATAGTATGGAGCTTTGAATAGCATATATAGTTAAAACTAGTAAACTGTATATGTGTGTAGTGTGTATGTGTACTTTAGACAAGTGTACAATCTCATAAGTACTACATGATTCATAACTTTGATTTGAAAGCAAGACCCAATGAATGTAAGTGAATAGTTACCAACAAACCAAGTAGTTTTTGTTTTTATTTTTACTTAGTTTCCAAGGAAACAAAATTGCAAATAAAAGCTTTGTTTGTTCATCTGAAAAGATACACCTTGTTATTTAGGAGTGATCATATGTTAACTATATATATGTATTTATTATATGCTATATTTGGGCTATTATATTATATGCTATAATTTATTTTAGTGCTAAAATAAACTATTCATTTGATATATTTAACTATTTAACATAAATAAATATCATATCTGAAAATATACTTTATAGCTACATATTTAGTGTATGTATATATTGTGGTATTCAGTGGTACTCAGTGACCAGTACTGGTTCCACAAATTCTCATCCTACCACAGACTTAAAGAATGAGAATCAGCTTTTATCAGGATCCCAAGTAATTTGTATGTGCTCTAAAGTTTGGGAAGCTATGGTATATGTTCTCAGTGCCATACAGAATAAATCAATAAATGACCACAGCATTCAAATGACATTATTAAAGTTTGCCACCAATTTCTTAAAGTCAATGAAAAATTTACAAATGCAAGAAAGAAAAACAAAAATCTAATGTATTTACAGTGAGAAATTTAAATTTATAAATAAAAATATGTCTCAACTGGTTCTATAACATAAGACCTGTTTCATGAGAATACAGACATGTATGAATTCCATAAATTATAATTTTTACTCATTCTGAAGAAAGAATTGTTATAACTACATAAGATTCATCATTGTATACTTGTCAATATTCGAGTGGTTATACTAATATCAATAACAATGTTACTGAATATGCTGATTGACTTTATGCATACCTACATATTAGTCATTGTTGTAAAAACTCTATAAAACCAGCTAACTTAAACCTCCCTGTAATCCTATGGGATTAGTGACACTATCATCCCCATTTTAGTAATGAGAGACTGAGCAGTGTGATTAAGTAATTCACTGCAGTTTATTTATATTCACCAAGAAAAATATAAAAAATTATTCTTACTTTTTTATCAAAAATATTTACTTTGAGAGGTCACCCTGGATGACAGACCTCCAGGTAGGCTGCCTACTTGTGGACTGCCCCTACTGTCTCAGTGCCTGCTTATCCTAACTCCAACTGTCTCTTCCTTCCTCATCACCATATCCTGGTCCCCAACTCTGGTGAGGCCCCCTGCTTTACCAGAGGCCATACAAACAGCACAACTCCAGATATGACTCTGCCCACTTGGTGACTTCCTTTATGGTCTCTTTCTCCAACCCCCACCAATCTCCCCACCTCTCCTCATTACCATATCCCAACCACCAACTTGAGCATGAAACCCTTCTCAACAAGAGGCCACTTGGCCATCAGAAGTTCTGCCACCAACTCCAGTGGAGATGCTCTGCTCAACCACAGGCAAAAGACCAGAGAGAAATCAAGGAACAAAATACCCATCCAACAAAGACAAACTCAGAAATCAGCACCTAGACTAATAATCATACCAAACCCATATGCCTTAATGTCAGTGTAAGAACAAAATCAACAATAGCCAAGGTAATATGTCACCACCAGAACCCAGTTATGCTACTACAGTAAGCCTTGAATATAGCAATACAGATGAAACACAATTAAAACCAACTTTATGAAGATGACAGAGGTACTCAAAGAGGATATGGATAAATGCTTTAAAGAAGTCAAAAAATACACCAGAACGAAATGAATAACCATTCAAGACCTGAAAATGGCAATAGAAACAATAAAGAAAACACAAAATGAGTGAAATCTGGAGTTGAAAATCTAAGTGAACAGGATTTACAGACAGAGCATCACCAACACAATACAAAAGATGGAAGAAGGTCCTGAGTTTGGATCCCAGCAACCACATGGTGGCTTATAGCCACCCATAATGAGATCGGACGCCCTCTTCTGGTGCGTCTGAAGACAGCTGCAGTAAATTACGCTGAAGCAAGTGGGGCCAGCAGAGGTCCTGAGATCAACAGCCACACACATGATAGCTCACGGCTATCTGTACAGCTACAGTGTACTCATAAAATAAATAAAAATAAATTTAAAAAAAAAGAATATAATAGAAGAGCCGGGCGGTGGTGGCGCATGCCTTTAATCCTAGCACTTGGGAGGCAGAGGCAGGCAGATTTCTGAG
>NW_022196915.1:108875554-108877619 GCF_008632895.1 Mastomys coucha
AAGAATCCAATAGAAGACATAGATATATCTGTGAAAGAAAACTTAAATCTAAAATTTTCCTGACACAAACTATCCAGGAAAAACTAGAACACTATGAAAACACCAAGTTCTATCCTTCTTCAGCATACAAAAATATACCTCAATGTCAAAGATAGGCATTAACTCAGAATAAAGAGTTGGAAAAAGATTTTGTAAGCAAATGGACTTAAGAAGAAAGCAGGTGTAGCCATTTCAATATCTGACAAAACAAACTTGAAAACAAAATTAAGCAAAAGAGACAGAGAAAAATACTTCATAGTCACCAAAATTTCACTAATAGCCAAAAACCACTTAAAGCAATGTGCAACATCCTTAGCCATCGGAGAAATGCAAATAAAAACTACTTTGATATTCCATCTTTTTGGTTTTGTGTTGTTTTGTTTTGTTTTTTGAAACAGGGTTTCTCTGCATAGCCTTGGCTGTCCTGGTTCTCCCAAAGGCTGGCCTTGAACTCACAGAAATTCACCTGCCTCTGCCTCCCAAGTGCTGGAATTAAAGGCTTGAGAAAACGGGACCACCATTGTCCAGCTTGAGATTCCATCTCACATGAATCAAAATGGTTAAAGATCACAGGTGACAGCTCATCCTGGCAAAGATGTGGAGTAAGGGAACACTCCTCCATTGCTGGTGTGAGTGGAAATTTGGACAGCTGCTATAAAAAACAATATGGTAGTTCCTCAGAAAATTGGAAACCAGTGTACCTCAAGACCCAACTATACCACTGTTGGACATATGCCCAAAAGATGCTCCATCCTATCCCAGGTAATGTTGCTCAACTATGTTCATAGGGCAGCTTTTTTCATAATTGCCAGAAACTGGAAATAACCTAGATGTCCCTCAACTGGGAAGCAGATAAAGGAAGCAAGGTATATTTACACAATGGAGTATTACTCAGCTGTTAAAAAAAATGACATCATAAAATTAGCAGGCAAATTAATGGAACTAGAAAAAAAATCATACTGAGGGAGACAACCCAGACCCAGAAAGATAAACATGATATGTACTCACTTACAAGTGGATATCAGCATTTAGCTAAAGGATAATAATAGACCCAGATAAATAACAAAGAGGGATCCAAGGAGGGGCACATAAATCTCCCTGGGAAGAAATAGAATAGATTGCATGCTAGCTAGGGGGGAGTGGGACTGCCTCTTGTTACTTTGAGTTTGGCTAATATTCTTGGGAGGCCTGCTCTTTTCTGAAGGGAGAAGTAGCAGGAGTGAATCTTGGAGAAAGGGGAGGTAGGAGAAAGACTTGGAAGAGTGGAGGGAGAGAAAGCTGCATCTGGATGTATTAAAGAAGTGAAGAATAAGTAAATATAAAAGAATCTGGGTTTTGTGGTTCTGTGTTATACACTCTCATTAAGTAATTACAAATTAAATTGAAATACTCATTCAACACAACAGAAAGTACATAAGTTTTATTGTTGATTTCTACACCTATGTTTGGAGAAATACAGATGAGAAAATATAATGATACATGGCATACTGACAGCTAAAACATGTCTTTTAAGAAACAAAAAATGAAAGGATGAATAATATAAGGATATACTCTTTCAAATATTTTACTTTACAGTAAGAAGAAAATAGTAGGTCTGGTGTCACATAACTGATAATTCCAATGCTTGGAATGTGGAAGCAGGAAGGCTAAGAATTCAAGATCATTCTCTGTTGCAAAGCCAATCTGTGCTTCATAAGACCCTTGCAAACAGTAACAATAAAACGTATTAGCTCTCAAAATACATTTCTCCTCCCATTTACCAAATCTGTCATATACGTTCCTTTCTAGTATATACAATGACAATATCAGGGCTGTAGTGATGACTCAGCTCCTAGAATGTGCATCTGAAGTGCTGAATTTAATGTATGCACCATGGCATCTAACTTAATATTCTCTTTACCTATTTGCCTGTCCCTGTCAGTTAGATTGTTGGTAATCGCAAAGATTTGAGGAAAAAGACCCCTGACCCAAATTATCTCAGGCAAATTAATTAAAGGAAGTAATTAAAGCAAGCTTTTTTTTTTTT
>NW_022196915.1:108878198-108884667 GCF_008632895.1 Mastomys coucha
CTTTTCCCTATATAAACCCCTAACTTTCAAGCCTCGTGGTCGGCTCCACTATCTCCTGTGTGAGATAGCTGTGGTGCCAAACCAGAGCGCCCTGAAATTAAAAAAATACCTCTTGTAATTACATCAAGAAGGTCTCTCGTGATTCCTTCGGTGTACGTCCTCCCGAGATTTGAGTGGGGGTCTCCCCCAAGGGTCTTTCACTACCACTGCCCAGCTCTAAAGCAAGCTTTTTATTCATGAACACAGGCTGCCTCCCCCTAAGGCAGGGTTCAAGATATCAGCATTGGACATGAGCAAGATAAGGTTTCTGTAGTTCATGGATAGGGAGTTTTCAAATGAGGGATATGGCAGGCAAATAGTTCAGGTTGCAGAAGCAAAACATAACTGGTTGGTCAAAATAACCTCTTGTGAAGTAAAGACATGATTGCAAGGTGGTCATAACATAGTCAAAGCAACTGGTGGTAATTATCATCTTTTAAAACAAAGGCCTGGTTGATGTTTCCTGGAGTAGGTAGTACAGAACCATTTGTAGTTAAAATCAGGGTTAGGCATGTATCAATCCTTGAGAAAGAGAGGTTTAATAACAAACAGGAACGAACCTAGTTTGTTTTTATTATAAGGTCACTTTCAAGCCTACGATGGAGTCAAGCTGGTTCATCACATGAGTAACTGAATATAAAATGACACATTTTGAAATTTTCAAAATGGAGTAATATGGGGAAAGAGGGTGGGGATCATAAATCCGTGACTTTGACTGTCAGATTCTTTGAATAAATGTGGGCTGCTTTTATCCAAATTTCCCTTTACTTTCCTCCCAGAATATTTTCGTCCTATTTCTCTCTATGCACATCTCTAACATTTGTTTCTGTGTGCATTCAAGGCTGCCTCTTTTCTAGCTTCCTTTCTCTAAATCTTACTTTAAATTAAACTTCTCCATAAGACTTTGCTGTGTTTAGAACATGTTGTGGATTATAGGTAAAAATAATAAATAAGTCAAACAAGTAAATGGATCAAAAATACTTGTTTTAAAATGCAAATTTTTATGTACAGAAGGAAATGGTAGATAAATTCTACAATACTTCTAAAATTCAATATTCATTCCATAGTAATAATAATTTCTACTTAAGTTTTGGATTCTTAAAGACCATTCACATTCATTTTACTCCAACCCAGGAAGCTGTTAAGATGATGTAAGAAGCAAAGCACTGATAGCATGCCCTAGAGGGCAACAGTGAATTAAGCACTGAAGACTTTTCTATTCCTAGCCATGTGAAACTGCACATGCATTATTCTACTATTTAAAGATTTGTTTTGTTTTGTTTATGTGAATATGTGTGAATGTCTGAATGTATACAGCTTGTGTACAATTGCCCACAGAGCTCAGAAATTGGTGACAGATCTCCTGGAACTGGAGTTACAGAAACGTTTGAGCACCATAATGTGGTTGCTGGGAGCCGAACTTGGATCATGTGCAAAAGCAACAAATCTCTTAACAGTTATTTATTTCTCCATTCATTATGGTTTGTATATACTTGGCCCAGGGAGTGGCACTATTAGAAGATGTGGTCTTGGGCTAGAGAGTTGGCTCAGCAGTTAAGAGCACTGACTGCTCTCTCAGAGGTCCTGAGTTCAATTTCCAGCAGCCACATGGTGGCTCACAACCATCTATAATGGAGTCTGATGCCCTCTTCTGGTGTGTATAAAGAGAGCAACAGTGTACTCATATACATAATGTAAATAAATTTTAAAAATCCACAACAAAAAAACCAAAAACAAACAAAAAACAGAAGATGTGATCTTGTTGGAGTAGGTGTGGCCTTGTTGGACTAGGTGTGTCACTGCGGGTATGAGCTTTAAGACCCTCTTCCTAGCTGCTTGGAAGCCAGTATTCTGTTAGCAGCCTTCCAAAGAAGATGTAGAATTCTCAGCTGCTGTACCATGCCTGCCTGGATGCTGCCATGTTCCCGCCTTGATGATAATGGACTGAACCTTTGAACCAGTAAACCAGCCCCAATTAAATGTTGTCCTCTTGGTCATGGTGTCTGTTCACAGCAGTAAAATCCTAACTAAGATACTATCCCTCACTGAACTATTTAGTAAATATGTATTTCTAATGATAGCAATAGATCCATAAAGGAAATAAAAGGGATTGAATTTTGTTTTGTATCAAATAAAACATCTGATTAAGAACTAGAGCTTTAAGTGTCTCATGAGAAGTACCAATATGAGGGTGTGGAAAACAGATGAAATCCACATCTGCAGAAACAAAATGTGGAGGGTAATTTTTCCCCTCACTTTGCTTTATTAACAAGGAATACCTTGGTCATAATTCTCCAGACTCTAGCAACAACTTGTTTGATCATTTTAAAGGTTAACACAAAAGAGCAAACATCAAATACTGAAGAGTGAAGTCAGGAGAGTAGGGAGCCAGCAAGCCCTTCGGAGACAAGCCTTGAGAAGGAGGAATGTCAAATCCTTGGTTAAAGCAATCTACTCAGAATAAGTGAAGCCTTCAGGCTTGTTTTGCCACAAATTCAATTCCCTTTAGCTCAGCATGGCACAGTTTGATAGGTTAAAAGGATGCGAACTTATATTTTCTTATTTTCAAAATTGTGAGTGAGAATGTGAGACTGCAAAAAAATAAACATTAATTAAAAGAGACTTCTCAAAAAAAACTTTAACATTCCTTTTAGTCCCATATAATAGATAGAAAATCTGAAAATCTGAATTAAGTGGACAGGTGGAGATAGGTTTCCATTTGTTTTATATTTAATGACATAAAATCCATGCATTCATTTATCCAATTAGTGTTTATCAAATTTCTAGCTTGTACCACTTGCTGCTTTCATCTTGAAGATCCCTCAGTGAGTATAAACTGATGTAGTCTATCTTCTCTTAGAGAATATAGAATATGGAGGGGTGAAGTAAATGCATATACTAATAATCTTCTTTTTATATGGTCTTTGTAAAATTGAATGATTCCAATGAGATCACTTAAATGCAATCCAGTATCACTTGATAAACGAAAATATTAAATTCTGTAACGGAACTTGGAACACCAGTGTATTTTAACTAGATTAAGAGTAGGGTGAAGAATATTGCTCAAAAAGGTAGCAGCTTGTGCTTGTACTGTATTTAAAATACAAAATATGAACAATGAAAACAGAAACCAGGAGCATGAAGCTAGGGATTCTAAAGCTTGGATTTGGGTCCTAGGCATAACTAAACAAGGCAGTTATTTTTAAAGGTATTGGGTCTTTCTCTAGTAATCAGAAAAAGATATTAAAAGTTTTAGGATAGGCACATTTAAAAAATCAGCTGCAAGTTTGGAAAGCTATATCTTGTTAGTCATGAAGAGCAGAGGAGAGCCAGCCTGGATACAAGGATTTGGGCATAGCTTGTGCAACACCAGGCAGGAAATACTATTGTGTGAGACAGACATTCATCATCAGTGTAGACAGGGAGAAATGCTTCAGTGAAGAGGTAGGTCAGTGCTATGTGAGTGCGTGCTGAAGCAGCAGTGTGGAAGTGGAGGCGGAGTTTTAGGCACACTGCACAGCATTCTTGCTTGTGGGAATGGATGGCATTTGGGATATGCTAGCCACTGTTTCTGAAAGGTCAAATACTCAGTCCTTGAATTTGTGGGCAAAATAAAGCTGAAGCACGTAGTACAAAATTACCTGCTGTGTTCTATCCTTTTATAAAACATTACCTCAAATACTTGTGGATTATTTTCCCACAGTTCAGCATGCAGGTTTTTTCTTCATATGTTTTATGATGGGTTAGATTTCAATTCTAGATTAGTTTTTAAAAATCAATGCACTTCTTAATGAAGAAAAATTACAGATGGATTAACATTATTAGCTGCAAAACAATGAAGTTGAAATTTTAAAGGCTGGAATTTGAAGAGAATGGTTCTGTAAATTTTTATTACTTTTCTTATTTTTAAGAAAATTCTCAATCAGTAAACAAAACAGTTCTTTGATCACCTATGAGGTATAAACCATGAAAGCTCTATTTTCAAAAATTTAAAGTGTAGTTTCAATGTGGAACTAACTTTGAGTTGTTTATTAAGATCAGAAAGTGAAAGGAGAACTATTTGTTGTTCCTATTTCTTCAGGGTAGCAAACCCATTGCTTCACTTGACAAATATTTATGTCTACTGTGTTGTCTTCTAGTTGATGGAAGAGGGTGGGCAAGGAGCTATCATTCTAGACATCTGAGAGCTTTATTATCACTTTAATACAGGAGAATCTTGTGTCAGAACTGTACAGCACATGTCTAGACAGAAACAAGAAATCCAATTCTGGCTAAGATGGGGGAAATCTTTAAACTTCATGCTATTTAGGTGAATCTTAGAGGGTGAGCAGGAGTCAGACAGAAAAAGAGAGAAGGTTACAGCTTTCTGTATAAAAGGAAGATATGATGTGGTGTAGTGTGAACCTTGGGTCAATATGTTAGGAACAACATACTGGAAACTTGGATTTGTACAATCACCTAAAGATGGAATATAGAGAGCCAGATTGGTGACCAAATGGAGGCAATTGCTAGTACTTAAGGAGATCACCTTAACAGGTGATTGTGGAAAAGAAGTGTCAGAAGTGGGCTATTACTCAGTGATGAAAAGGAACCATGAAGCCACTAGAACATGTGAAAAGTGAAATGAATATCACAAAGTAAAAGAATATGATATGGCTCTTACCTTCTTGGCTCTCTTGCTTCTCTCTTGCCTTTTCTCCCCCCCCCCCTCCACGTGGTCATGGCTGGCCGCCACTTATCTACTCTCTTCTCTCTGCCTTTCTCTGCTTCTACTACTCTCTTAACTCCCCTCCCCATGTTCTAAATAAACTCTATTCTATACTAAAAAAAAAAAATATGATATGAAAAGGCCCATGATTCCAATCACAGATGTTCTGAGTAGGGGGAAAGATGAAATGACCAGTTCTTTTCAATGTGTGTGTAGATGGGACATTGTGACTAAGGGTAGATAGAACAGGGGAATTTTAGTTCTGGGACTCAGAACAATAATGCTGGTGATGTATCACTATGCTCTGATTCAAATTCACATAATGCTCAACAGCAGGATTGAACTCTACTAAAAACTGTGGGCTTCAGTTAATATTAATATGGCAATATTGACTGAGTAGCAGTGGTGTTTGTATTCCACTAGTGTGAGATATTGATAGTAGGACAAACTGGTAGAATGAATGGGGTGGGGTAGTCACAAAGACTTACATGACAACTCTAACTCCTACTCCATTTGCCTGTAAACTTAAGGTTGATTGAAAAGTCTACTTATTCAAAACACATTTTTTTAAATGACAATATGAGTCAAAGTGAGGAAGTCTGGGATCTGGAGGCAGAGATATTTCAAACTTTGCACAAGTTCCCTGACTAACTTCTTAATGAACTTCACAGTGGGAAGTCTTTGTGGTTATGCATGAACCAAGATATATCCACAAACCATTCTCAAGAACAGTATTTGGAAGTCTAGGTTTGAGAAGCAAAAGTATAAATTTTAGATAAGAGAAAAGCAGACCACAGCTCTCAGGCCAAATGCAGCTTATCATTTCCATATGCAAATGAAATTTTATTGGCAAATAGCCAAACCCAGTAATTTATATAAGTCTTTGGGATGGTTTTTTTTTTGTTGTTGTTGTTGTTTGTGTTTTGTTTTGTTTTGTTTGCTTGTTTTGGATTTTTATGGTTATTTCCATGCTTAAGTAGTAACAACTGGAACTGAACCCATAAACTTAACATACTTTCAGCTTAGTCCTTTCCATAAAAAAGTTGCTGGTCTTGTTGCTTTTGTAGATTGGTGCTAGCTACACATAACACACACAGAATTCTCTCGCTTTAAAAATAAAATACTTATACATGGAACTAATACTTATACATGGTAATCTCTGAGAATAAAATTAAATTATTCCAACTACGGCCAGGTTGCCATGGGAATATTGTAGACCTAAGAAAAGATTCTAGAGACATTATACAATTTGATCTGCAGCCGTAACAGTGTTCATATTGACTCATTAAGATAATCCAGTTATAGAGCAGACAATGCAACATCTTTCTCTACATATTTTATTTCTTATTTCAATTATTCACTTGACAATTAAATTGATAATAAATCTATTTTAATTTCTATCAGTGAATATGTAGAGCCACAATTCCAATGAAATGTATAATTAAAGGTATTGACTATTACCAGAAAATCTGAAACATTTTTCAGTTAACTAGAAACAACATTTTAAAACATATATGATACTTATCTTCTCAGCATTCTCATGCACTATTGAATATGGAAGTAAAAATGAAATGAAATTTAGTCAAAAATCTCTAATTAAACACTCTGGACCATGTGGAAGAAGACACAAAGTAGAGAGAAAGAGTTCTGGTAGAACTCCTGGGCATATACCCAAAAAATACTGCAACATGTAACAAGGACACATGCTCCACCATGTTCATA
>NW_022196915.1:108885405-108898939 GCF_008632895.1 Mastomys coucha
GGGAAACTGGGAATGGAGAAATTCGCATGTAAATAAAGAAAATATCTAAAATAAAAAAAAAGAGTTCTGGTAGAATACAGGGAGAGAAGTAATGTGGAAAGATGAAATAACTATACTATATAAATGTCTGAAACTGTTCAACAATTTAAAGAAATTGGTGCAAGGCTTAAAATATTCATTGAGTTCATATGCAAAAAATATTGTCAGGAGTCATAATGGGACAAGCTAATAACTAGCAGGTGATCTTACTGAAATGGCCTGCTTCAGGTTATTATACAATCTGTGACAGGTTCACCTTTATTTAGCAAGGCAGTAAGGGATTCAGTTTAGGAAAGATTCCTGCTATTAATATACTTTTCCTGTTATTATTAAACATATATAACAATCACTAAGTAATCACACACACCCATTTGGAGCAGATCTCTGCAGATCTATGAAGATGTACTGTGCTGTAGTGATGCTATATAGACAAATAGATGACTTCTTAAGTCTTAATGATGATACTATAAGACTTCCTAAAATTATATCTGTGATTATTAAGCTCTTTTATAGTGGTACTTCTATTAGGTCCTTTTCTGATAGTCAAAACGGCAATAAAAACTCTGCCAGTCTACCAAGTGTCACCAGTTAATTGCTCTTAGGTAGTAACCAGACTTCTTCCTACTCAGAGCACATTCCAAGAGGTTGCAAACAATTAATCATAGGTCATAAAAAGGGAACTATTACTATAGGTTCTAGGAGAGAAGATAAAATATTGACTGGGTTTAAAACTATATATAGGTTTTAAACTTTCAGTGAACCTGTGGAGCTCAGACAGGTGATGGATGTTTAACTAGATAATTACTCCTATTGCATGTAAATATTCTCTGCTGTAAACTTCTATTTCAATTTTTGATTTGATTTTTTGTGTAAACTTGTGATGAACTTTGTAACATGTGATCATGTATTCTGAAAGATGTATAAATACTGAAGACAAAGAGTAGAGAGAATTTTTTTTTCCTTTTCTGCCGCCTAGGAGAATTTTTTTCCTTTAGAAGAATTTTTCCCTTACTAGACTTTTTTCCTTTTCCCCAGTTAGGATCTTTCCACTTTTCTCCTTAGATAGCTTTCATAGGAAACTTTTTACAAGTTAATAATAAACTCTATAGTTATTTCTCTAAGTGTCCTTTTTTCTTCCTATGACTTCGACTAGCAGGTTCAAAGTTAAAGCTGTGCTGTTCCTGCTGAGATAGTACAAAGACTATTTACTTAATCCTTTGCTGTTTTTAGAAAGAGGTGCTAAGTGCAGTTTCTGGCCAAAGAGGAACACAGAAGTCAGGTCAGCTATAGTAGCAGATGACTTAGACTTAGATAAGTAAACTTTTTATTATACAGCAACCCTAAATATCTCGTAAGACAAGTCTAACCCCATAAGTCTTACCCTCTGCTGACACTCTTCCTCCTCTGCTACTTCAAGAAGAACCGACAAAAAAGAAGACTCCCCCCTGGGGCTGGCCCTGGCAAAATATTAAGCTAGGTTTGAAATAAATGAAGGTAGAAAAATAATCACTGGCATGAGTAACACCATATAAATGTATATGTTTATACATATATGTGTGCATATATGTATATATATATAAAAGAAAGATGATATGTACATATAGATTATATAGATGATATATACATAAAGGATATGTACATATATATGTATATATATGTGTGTGTATATGTATATTATATATATATCAAAGAAAGATGAAGCTTTGCAGGCTTTGATGTTGCCTCAATTTCAAAATGAGCCCTTCTTCCTCACTAGCAGAACCCCATTTTCATTAGTGGTCCATGTGCCCTAACCCTGGAAGCCAGCAGGACTTGGTTTAAACATTAAGTTCACACTCATCATAGAGCTAGCTCCAGTAGCTAGCTAGATGTGGTGATGTGTTTTGAACATTAAAACGAATGAAAACATCTGTTGAGAAGTCTCTTAGATAATACCTCCTTCCTTAAAAGAGAGTCTGCTCTCCTTTTCCCTTCCCATCCTACTTTGGGATGCTTCTCTGTATAAGAGAGTCTCTCAAAGGCACTCTCTCCGCATGAACTTAGAAGCATGTTAAAAACCAAGTTAGATTAAACTATGCCAGAATTATACTAATTTAAACCTTTTTTTGCATATTAATATAAGCTTATTTTATGTGTAGTAGTTTCCTTGGTTTGAAGGCACAGATATAAAGAAAATAATTTGTATGTGAGAACTTGACACAAAATGTGTCCTGTCTACAAGAAATGCATGACCAAAGATGGAGCAGACACGGAGGATATGGTCAACCAATGGCTGGTCCAAATTGAGACCTATCCCATGGGCAAAACCCAATTTCTGACACTATTAATGGTATTTTGTTATTCTTATAGATTTTAGCATAACTGTCCTTTGAGATGCTCTACCCAGCAGCCGATGGAAACAGATGCAGAGATCCACAGCCAAATGGAAGAGTTAGGAGAGGGATTGAGGGACCCGAAGAGGATAGGGACTCCACAGGAAGACTAACAGAGCCAACTAATCTGGACCCTTATGGGCTCCCAGAGACTGAACCACCAAGCGAAGAGTATGTATCGACTGGACCTACGCCCTCTTGCACGTATTTAGCAGATGTGCTGCTTGGTCTTCAAGTGGGTTTCCCAACTGTTGGAGAAGGGGCTGTCCCTGAATCTTGCCTGCCTGTGGATCCCATTTTCCCAACTGGGCTAACTTGTCTGGCCTCAGTGGGAGAAGGTATGCATAGTCCTACAGAGACTTGATGTGCCAGGGTGGGATGGTGGGGGTGGGGAGGCTCCTCCTTCTCAAAGTAGAAAAGGAGGAGGGGGAATGGGGGAGGAGCTGTGTGAGGGGTGAATGGGAGGAGAAAGGAGCTTTTATCAGGATGTAAAGTGAATAAATAAATTAACTAATGTTAAAAAAAAAGAGAACTCAGATTTAATTACTGTAGTTTCACTTTGCTTGAAGTTAATTGTCTGCCTCCACCCCTGTGCTTGGTGGATAGCTATTTCATGCTCATTTAAATGGTGTTAGAAAAGAACCACATATCAGTAGAGTCTACATTATTTCATATAATTGTCACTACCCTTTGTTATGATTATTTTTGTTAAAAATAGTATTTGTTCAATTGTTTTCATTTTTTTAAAATAATTCAGTTGTGTAAGCTTCTTTGTACTTTGTTTTTTATGAGAGAAAAATCAAATACAGTTGAGAATGAAAATTAAAACACAATGAATTCTACAATTCAGATTTGCATTTAGCTTTCTTTGTTTCTAAGTTACAGAGAGAAGATGCCACAATAGAGGTGTTCCTACCAGATTAACCAAGTCATTTAAAATTAGGAAGCAGTTCAGGTGTGAACCATTCCACAGTTCTTTCCTACCTTGAATAAATAACAACAGAATTCAATCCTGAAATGGCTGTGTGGAGTCTGTTGGGGGAAGAAATGTCACTTGCTATGCCTTTGAGTCAAAAAAAAAAAATAGAAGACTGATTTTCAACAACCAAATATAAGACCCACACACTGAGATTTAATAAAACAAATTTAAAAATCTAAGTGTGGAAAATCAAGAGGTACAGATTATTGTACTTAGCCCCAAAATCTAAATTATGAAATCTAAGGACTCATTAAGCTTATTAATGTCATCTTAAGGTTACCAAGAGACTAGAATATTAGATAGTCTGGCTGTACCTTTAAGAGCAACACATAAAAAGAAGCTGACTTTTCCCATGTTAATCATCACAATTTTACACTTGTTTCCTTTCTAGAACCTTCAGATGAAACTTCTAACATGACTGCTTATATTATAGCTACCTATGGAGTCACTGACATTAGGCAATTAGAAAGTCAGCAGCCTTTAAAAATCAAACAGGTTCAATTGTATTCTTTATATCTGCATGAACACTTACACTGGTCAAAGTACATTATTGTACAAAATCTCAGTTTTGTAATGAGGTTGGGAAAGAGCATTAAGACCATAAAGAGTTGCTGTGAGATAGACAAAGAAATGGATGACTCAGAATGAAAGATCTTAAACTACAGTAGGCATCAGAAACCCATGAATGGAAGCTGAAGCATGTTATCTATAAATGGAGTAGACAAATGAGTTCTTAGACAATGCTGAGGCAGCTTGGCTAAGGAAACACCCTTTCAAAACTACCACTCCAGGTGTACATTGCCCTTCAGCAGAGATCTGATGGGGCCATAGAAGTATTTTAGCATACTGAACTTATCTGCCCTCATAGTCATGGTAAAACAACAACACATGGATAAATAAACATAAACACACAGTGTAAAGACACAAAAACTAAAATATAGCAAATGCAGGAATCTAAAAGTTAAGACTTTCTAAGATCTAGCACTATTTTTGTGAAGTGAATTAAGCTGCCTACAAAGTTATGTCATGACAGTGGTTTCCACAACTCAATGTGCATCTATGTCCAACCCAGAGGATATGTGCTGAGCAGCTTTGGGTTACATATTTTTCTGAGGTACATATTTCTACCATCATACATTATAACTGAATGAATCAGGGATGCTCCCACTTGCTTTGGGAGGCTCTGACTTTAAAGACAACATCTTTTGGTTGCTTCTTGGATTACAAAAGTAGGAATAAAGAAATCATAACAAAAGGTCTTTTTCTATCAAGAACTTGATTTCCTGATTTCCAGCTACACCTTTCAGAGCATAGCAGAGCAAAACAGAGACAAAGAGGGGTGAGGAGGGAGTGGGTGAATGGGTGGGGGAGTACCCTATTAGAGGTAAAGTGGAGGCAGGGAGATCATGAAGGGGAAACCAGGAAGGGGATAACATTTGAAATGTAAACAAATAAAATGATTAATAAGTAAATACATACATAAAAAGAATAAACAGAGACAAAGTGTACAGAGTTGAATTAGGTACTTGTTATCCAAACTTAGTCTTATTCGGAGAATTTCAAGAAAGGTATGAGGCAGGATTGCATCTTACCACTCTGTCCACCAAAGGATGACCTGATGTGGCCACATGGAAGTGATGATGCTTCCACAGAGAGTCTCAATTTTAAGAAGGAGAGGCATATACAGTAGATTGTAGGGCATGGGTTGAACTGAAGATTTCAGATATGAATTCAAGAGCAATAGGAATGGTGAAGGATGGTAATAGTATTAATAGGCTAATTCTTTGCTAGTGAAATGAGCCAATTCAAACCAGATTAGATTATATTATAGGTAAGTTTATTGGGAAGCTGCTCTCAGGGGAGCAAGACCTCAAGGACTGAGACCAGTGAAGTCACCATGGATAAAGGAGGGAGGGGGAAGAAGAAGAGAAAGTGTATGTGGGCATAGAAAGGGGAGAGAGAGAGAGAGAGAGAGAGAGAGAGAGAGAGAGAGAGAGAGAGAGAGAGAGAGACTATTTGGATTATAAAAGGAAGAGCCTCTGGGGAAAGGGCAGCACAGGCCCTGAGCTAGAAAGTTTATGGTTGGGGGCAGAGGATGCCAGTGCCATGGGGACTGCGGGATACTGGGGGAACCTGGAGTCCAGGTCTGCTTTGATATATAAAATATGCACCTCAGTTCTTTTTTCCCAGCACCTGGAACCAAACAGTTATTAGTGGGCACAACGAACTCATTGCGTCTGGCTGAATTGGGCATGTCTTTTCTCTGAACATAACTTATTAAATATTTGTATAGATTCTCTAAATGCCAGATAACCCAGTATCACATTCCTGTAATTAAAAAAACAACACAACACAAAACAATTTTTTAGATTTAAAAAAATCCATATGAGTATTTTGTTGGCATGTTTGTCTGTGCATGACATGTGTGCTCTGTGCTAGTAGAGCCCATAAGAAGGCAGCTAATCCCCTGGAAAAGGATGATTATGAGCTGAGTGGTGAGAACTGAACCTTAGTCCTCTCCAAGATAAAAATAGCTGAGCCTACTCTCTATACCCACATCCTATAGGGATGGATCCTTAGGTTGAAGAAATGGTTTATATAAGTCAAGAAAAAACTATTTTACACACACACACACACAGACACACATAAACACACACATATATATTGTTTTGTGTGCTGTTTTTCTGGAAACTGTCTTATGAGAGGATATTTTGCTGAAGTAGATATGAGAGGATGTTTTGCTGAGAACAGACATGTTTTTCTGGAAACTTCCTGGTGAAAGGGCATGTGATATTTTGCTGGACTGGATGCTTGACAGGACATGTGATATTTGGAAAGGGTATAAGTATAACTCAGTAACTCTGGTTCACCTTGCCATTCTTTGCTGGTCATTGTTTGTTGTGATTCAGTAGAGAGAAATGCACCAAAGAACTTCTATTATTTTGGCAGCCTCTTACAGCTTTCATGGACTCAGTCCTATTGGCAGAGCCTTGAAGTTTCTTCTGGATTGAACTGCCATTGCTGATTTGTGAATGGTGTTTGTGAGAGGATTGAGCTACTGCTGCCAATTCATGTGATCTGAACTGCTGATATTCTGACAACAAAGACTGGAATCATCCCAAAGAACTTTTTCTAAACAGGTCCAAATTCCATTTTGCCTTATTGGCTTTCCTTTCTATTACCTCTGGTGAGTGGTGGGATAGATTGGAGGTTAAAGTAATTAAGAACACTACAGGAGCCTGATATAGCTGTCTCCTAAGAGGCTCTGGCAGTGCCCGACTAATACAGAAGTAGAAGCTCACAGTCACCCACTGGACTGAGCACAGGGTCCCCAATGAAGGAGCTCGAGAAAGGATCCAAGGAGCTAAAGGGGTTTGCAGTACCTTAGGAGGAATAACAATATGAACTAACCAATACCCTCAGAACATGGTGGGACTCATAGCTCCAGCTGCATATATAGCCGCATATATAGCATATATATATAGAGGATGGCCTAGTTGGTCATCAATTGGAGGAGAGGCCCTAGGTCCTGTGAAGGCTCTATGCCCCAGTGTAGGGGAATGCCAGGGTCAGGAAGCAGGAAAGGGTGGGTTGGTGAGCAGGGGGAAGGGAGAGGGAAAGGGTTTTTTTTCAGAGGGGAAACCGGAAAAGGAGATATCATTTGAAATGTAAATAAAGAAAATATCTAATAAAGAAATGAAAAATGTAAGCCTACAGAAAACACAACAATCTCTTCTGCACCCCCAGTCTTTGGGTTCCTAGCCCAGTTAGCTGTAGAATTGCCCTTGAGTAAACTATAACTATAAGCTATAACTGTGGAAATAAGAGGACTGGATTTATCATCTATTCTTCTTTACAGGGGTGGACATGGAATTTAGATAAATAAAGAGACCTGCCTAAATGTTTCAGAGGCTTTTGGTTATTTGTGGCTTTCTCTTTTCTCTAAATTAAATTTAGCAGCAACTAACTAGCCTAATAAACTAAAGAAAAAAGAATTTCCAATAACAGAGATAACAGAGAACTGTCATGTCTCTTCATCCAGTATAAACCCTTGAGCCTAAAACTTAGGGGTGTCTCCAATTTTTTGTTTGTTTGTTTGTTTTTGTTTTTTTTTAAATATAGTACCAATGCCTCAAAAGAAAAATCTACTTTTTGAGATTATGTTGGGTCATATGGAACTGTTGTTGACAGAAATAAACTTGGGTGAAATATGAACTAGTACCTGAGTATGGAAGTCAAGACCATTCCTTTTTGTCCCCTGTATCTGGACAATTCAGTACACACGTTTGGGCCAGTATGTTTATTACTTCTGTTTTGGCTTTCACATTTATTAAAAGTTCTTTGTCTAAGACTTTCATTTATTTGATAAATTAATATTCACCGTATCAATGCCTATTTGTCAGATGTTGCCTAATTACATGACAATGTCTAAAGTCACAGATTGTCACTTTATCTAGGAGAGCTAAATAAAATATATGGAACATAAGTATGAAATGGAATTTTAGAATGGCTTTTTAGTGTTTAAGATGCTCAGCACACTAGGCATGCTCGTTCCTTGACCAAAAGCCATCACTAACTCTAAATCTCTTAAATATATTTTGGTATGTATAGCATATGATCTGTTGAAATTGCCTTAAAGAGCCACTTCAGTCTTCCAATTATTCCAGTTATTCTGCTTAAATAGCAGACAGAATTTATTGAGTAGCTATTGTAGGTAACTTACCTGGTAATATTTATTATTTTGTAAATTCTTCCCAATTTATATCTACTTCATAGCACAAGTACTTTCTTGTTACCATCTTTCCCTTCAAAAAGACATGATCTCATTGTTTTTATTTCTAATCTCACTAATACATGAACCTTCCTGTAATATCATAAATACATGTTCTTGCTTCCCAATGTAAACATTATAATAAAGCTGCCTGTACTCTGAATGATGTCATTTGCTACATATATTTTTTAAACTCTGAATCGTTATAAACCCCTAATCTGCAATGATAATGTCTAGACTTTGCGTATAGTACTTGCAAACTCTGTTTCATTTCTAAGTACCTTTAAACGATCATGTCCCTTGAGGCAAAATTTCATAGAGTAGCTGTAGAGTTAAATATGTAATATCTTGGCATTCTAATTCTCTCTATGCTCTCAATGTGCCCTTTTCTTCATTTTTCTTTATCTTCTAAGATAAATGTGATAATGGGAATTATAAACCTAATTCCTATAAATTTATTTAAGAAAATTTATGACTACCATCTATGCAGACTATTTAAAAAATAAAAACACAAATAAAATCAAAGTCATTGGGAGCCAATAATACACTTTATGCATTATTATTTTACTTTTAACCTAAAAATTGCTTGAAGAAGCCTTAAAAGAAGTTTTTGAAAATCTTACCTCTATTAATAGCAAGTGACAAGATTATATTTAACCTCATATTGTATTTTAAGGATATAACTTCTTTTTTCCATACTACCATATTCTTTAAAGCTTTAGGAAATGTTAAAAATCTATCAAATCCAAATGTTTCATGTCAACCATTTCTTGTTTTACAGGAATATAAATACTGCTACAGACATGTAGATTTGAGAATGTTGGTGATAGTTTTGAAAAACTGAGATAGCTATTTTGTTTAGTCAGAAGAAATATCAAAATGTTGAACACTCTTGAATGTGAGCCTGGATAGCAAATGTTAAAATTCTACTGCCTACATAAAAGCTGGACCCAGACAAAAGTTTATCAAGGTTTTCTGGTCAATGTCTCAGAAAAAAATCCCCTGTGTGCAATGTTCACAACAGGTAGGTATTCTTCTGTTGGTATTCAGTTCATAGTCTCAAGCCTTGAAATTAGTCAGAGGCTCCCTCCTCTAGGGAAATATACCTTCAGGGAAGTCAATGAGAGAAGGACTGCCAAGGAGTCAAAACAGAGGATAAACAAGCCCAGACCAGTGCTTTTGGATTCTGCTTACTTCAACTGACATTTTTGAACAAAAAAACAACATGGGTAAATGATCTGTGTAGATCTGCCAGGCACTGTGGTGCATATGATACACTGTGAGATTTTCCCCAGCGAGAGGATTTAAACAAACTTGGAGAGGTCAAACTCAAATGATTGCACTATTTGACAAGCCTTGATAAACTTTTACAAGGCTGAGTCTTATGAGCAAAACAGTGAAATCATAGATGCCCACATTAAATCATACTTGGAAATATAACATGAAATAGCATGCCCCAAATTCAGAATCAGTGGCATTTGGTTGCACATGGATAACTTTTTTCATTGAACTCTTCTAACTCCTATGGAAAATATACACATTTTCAGGCTGATTTTGATATGCCTACAGCAAAAAGCTCACAAATTTAGAACAGCAAAACACCTTTTTTAGAGGCATTGTGTTCAAGTAAAGCAAGCATCACTATAATTTTCCTCTTTCCTCTACTTCCAGTTATACATCAAAATACTACTAGAAAGATAATCTTAGGAAACAGAAACTATAAATGTAGTTCAGACCATTCTGGTCTTCTGTCTGATTGCACAACTCTGGTAAAAACAAACAAACAAACAAACAAATGAACAAACAAACAAAGAAAGAAACAAAATTAGAATAAAAATTTAAAACCAACAAAAATTAATAACATAGCAAAACAGAACCAATTGGTCTAAGAGGGACTATTATTTGAGTTCCTCCAGTTAAAAAGCAGGTAGACATAGCATATAAATATAGTTTTAAAGTCATAATCACACTGTGTATGTATGTGTGTATATGTGTGTGTATGTGTATGTGTGTGTGTAAGTGCATACATACACACATCTGTATGTGTGTGTGCATGCATTTGTGTATAAAAGTTAAGAGGTAGCCAGTAGTTGAACTACCACTCCTCTTAACTGGTCATTATTAAATACCTACTGTAAACTTGAACTACAGTAGTTCTCACTGAACTGAATGATCTCTGCAATTGTCACATTTTGTTTTTACTAAATCAGTCTCATGTCAGCAATCCCTCCTGCCAGGTCTTGTTTTTCCTTTTGCCCTGAGCTATGCTGTCAAACTAGTCATCAAGTTGTTCTCTAGCATGCTCTGATACAGCCATAGGTAATATCTTTTAGTTCTGCATCAAACACACACTGAGCCTCAGCCTCAGGCTATCAATTCCATCACAGAAAGATCATGGCATCTTTCAGATTACCAACTGTCATTTCTTCTTTTCATCATAAGGAAAGTCAAATTGCGGATATGTAGAAGTATATAAGATGCACTAAGGATGAATTGTGAACTGAGGCTCCTAACGGGATGGTGTTGGTAAGTGGGAAAGGCTGACTGACTGTTTGTGGAGATCTGAAATATTTATTATAGGTTAGGAGCCAAAATTGTCTTAGGCTATGTTAGCCATTTAAATAGCCATTTATTGCCTAAGAGTGTGTATTGCCTAACATCCTTCTGGCTATTAGTTACATTCTTTTGGAATATATAAACAGACACCTAGCTTCCAACAACTCAAAAGCTAAGACTGTCACTAGATTCTGAGGTCGGGAAGCAGAGGCTTCCCAACAATACTATAATGCACTTATCTCATATTTCCAAAAAGGTGCTAGGAAAGTATCTTGATCTATGATTGTCTTTCCTGTTAATATAAAATTCATGAAATTGTTATCAGATTGGAATATAGCATTTGAGGTGACTTAAATATCAGTTCCAAGACCATGTTCATGATGGCTTCAGAATAAACTGTCCCTTATTCCCTTTGACATGAAAGCTACGCTTTCTGTATTGTTAGGATATCTGTCCTAATGGTTCTGGTAGGTTCCAAATTAGAATGAATACTGAAGTAGATAGTGCCTGTGATTATGGTTTGAATATATTACATGTCACAAAGTCAGAGAAATATAAAGGTCTTCAGCCCATTATTTTACCCCAGTGGTTGAGATAGCAGAAAAACTTTTCTGTGTCGCTGACAGGTGTTAAAATGATGGCCACAAAATGGTGATACTGAGAAGCACTTTGAGGATGTATTCACAATGGGATTTAATAGCATTTTAAAGACCCATTCTTTCCTTTTGTAAATTGTTGTAATATTTAAATGTTAACATTAGACCAATTAGGGAAGGGCTTTGTCTAGAGAGACTTGAAAGGAAGATTGGCCTATACCTATTCAATTTTTTTCTCCTGTTTTAATTCGAACAAAAGATGTTAACATCCTAAATGTAACCAATCAAGGTAAGAAGACATAGTGTGAAGTTTATTTCTGGTGACATAGTACCTCAGCACTGACATTGGCACAGAAAGGAAATACCAAAACATTGTATTCTTTAGTTAGCATAGTATTGTTGTGTAACATATCTCAGGCCACGCATTCTTACAAATCTGATTAACCATGACAATACTCCTCCTTTTCCCCTTGGTCTCTAAACTGTCTCTTAACTTTCATTACCTAATTTGTATATAATAAATTCACACTGGTCCTTTTAATATTGCACAATTGTAAAGATCAAAGATGATAACATGTGAGAAAGTGTCTGTAACTGGCAAGTAAACCTTGGCTGTTAAGACCAAAATACAATCCACAAACCACAAGAAACTCAAGAAGAAGGAAGACCAAAGTGTGGATACTTCATTCCTTCTTAGAAGGGGGAACAAAATATCCATGGAAGTTGTTGCAGAGACAAACTATGGAGCAGAGACTGAAGGAAGGACAATCCAGAAACTGCTCCACTTGGGAATCCTTCCCATATTCAATCACCAAAACCAGACACTATTGTGGATGCCAGCAAGTGCTGACTGATATAGCTGTCTCCTGAGAGGCTCTGCTAGTGACTAACTAATACAGAAGTAGAGGCTCACAGCCATCCATTGGACTGAGCACAGGGTCCCCAATGAAGGAGCTAGAGAAAGGACCCAAGGAGCTAAAGGGTTTGCAGCCCCTTATGCCGAGCAACAATATGAACTAACCAATACCCTCAGAGCTTCCAGGAACTAAACCACCAGCCAAAAAGTACACATGGTGGGACTCATGTTTCCAGTAGCATATGTATAGCAGAGGATGGCTTAGTCAGTCATCAATGGGAGGAGAGGTCCTTGGTCCTGTGAAGGCTCTATGCCCCAGTGTACGGAAATGCCAGGGCCAGGAAGTAGGAGAGGGGAAACTGGGAAAGAAGATATCATTTGAAATGTAAATAAAAAAAATATCTAATAAAAAAAGACGTTAATTGTGTCTGATTTGAGCCTAGTCAATGTGGGGGAATTTGAAATTCTCTGGCATTTCCTGACTTCTTTGGTTTAAAATAGTTTTCCCTGAGCCAGAAGACCTGAATTTCACCCAGGACCCAAAAGGTAAGAGAGAACAGACCCTTTTTTCCTACCACTTCCACAAGCAGGCTGTGGTGTGCATCTCCTAACTCCAAATATATAGAGCTATTTATTTTGTTTTAATAAATATTTTATTTTATTTGTTTGTTTGTTTAAAACAGTTTCTCTATGTAGTCATGGGTGTTCTGGAACTAACTATGTAAACCAAGTTGACTTCATATATAATATATTCTATACATAGAATATATTACATATATAATATTTCTATACCTCACAAATACTGTAGAAAGAAAAATGAAGTAATAAAAAGATGTCAATTTGAGCCCTGGTTTCTTGGTTGTCCTTGGTCTGTACAATTTGTCTACTCTGGCACCACTGACATTTTGAAGTTGATTACTTTGTTTCAAGAGATATCCTGTGCATGTTTCATTCACCAGTATTACTAGCCTCTCTGTGTTTGTAATATACCTTTCTCTTTCCCTTCCTCCAAGATACCAAAGCAAAAAGTGGCTCTAAACATTTCCTGAAGTCACTCTGAGGAGGCAAAATTACCTAGGCTTAAGAACAACCTTTCTAAAGTTGAAGCCATCATGTGGGAACAAAAAGAAAAAAGAAAAAAGAAAAAAGGAAAGAAAGACAGGAAAAAAGAAAGGAAGGAAAGAAGGAAGGAAGGAAGAAAAAAAGCTCTTACCCTCCTACCCCCTTGTTCTCTTGCCTCTCTGTTGCCTCTTGCCCCCCTCTCTTCACATGGCCATGGCTTGCCTCAGCTTCTCTACTTTTTCCTTTTCTCTGCCTCTTCTACCCTCTTAATTCCCCTCCCCATGCCCTGAATAAACTCTATTC
>NW_022196915.1:108898949-108900454 GCF_008632895.1 Mastomys coucha
AAAAAAAAAAAAAAAAAAAAAAAAGGAAGAAAGCAAAAGAAGGAAGTCCAAAATTTCCAAAGCATATTATTTAATTATGTACAAATAAATTAGATTTTAAAAGGCAATTAATTCTGTAATCTTTCAGTTTATGTGGAGTAAAAGTGGCATCACAGCACTTTCACAAAGAGGGATTAGTGGCTCTGTTATAGCAGCCTCAGGCTATTGAAATTTTGGACACCTCCCACCCTAGCCATTTCCCAGGAAACATTAGAAATGTAAATATCAACTTTACCATTGCTTGCTATTCAGATTACAATATGAAAAGGTAAAAGTACCTAGGCTTTGTTCTAAGGCACCTCTACTTTAGAGACTTGACATTCCAAATACCAAAAAAATGCATAGGAATTAGCATGTTAATGCTACATGTTAATGCCACCTGTTGTTAATGAAGTTCTTAGTGGGGTGTGAGCAGAAACCTCTTCTGAAGATAGATCCTTCAGCTATGTGATAAGGCTGGCATGTTCACTTTCCAGATAGGGATCTACATTACACTATGCTGTTACTCTGCTTAGTCCATGCATTCTTTCTCTTAATTTTTGCTTCGTATGGGAGTGGAATTAATCACTATAAAAAAATCACACAAAAGAAAATCTGAAAATTCTATACTTGACCCACAGAATGAACCCATGATGGCATGATCCAAATTCTGAAGACCTAGGTTACTGGGATTAGGAATAGCAGAAAAGGATTTGCTGTCTGTCCCTCTATAATTGTATTAAAAGGTAGCAATTGTTTCTCCCTTAAACATGAAGTTGAGTTATTTCTGTAGGTGAAGTCTAAGAATTGGCCCAAGGTACAACTTTCTACTTCTTTCTCTCATAAGATCCTTATCTGTCAAATAAATATTTAACCAGGAAGAATCATATCTTGTGGAATCTCGAAGCATCTTATTTCTTGAACAAAGTTATGGAGATTTCATTTCCAAACATTGAGACCCAATAACAATAACTCTAACAGTAACTATAAAAATAACAGTAACTATAGAGCCAACGATCTGAACTATGATTTCATAAACAGAAACTGCATTAGTTAGCACAGTATTTTTCATATGGGATGTTCAATAATGAATAAGAAGTAGCAGCATTTGAAAAGTGAATTGTAGAAGTTTACTAAGTTCATGTTTATATACTCTGGCAGATATTTAGGAAGGCTTTGCTGCTGTGTACAAGTGGGCATCTGTTAGAACAAAAAGGCTGTCTGTGTTCTGGTTGAGAGAGGCTTACTTAAGAGACCTAGCAGAAAATTCTACGAGGGACAGAACAATGAGCTATGCCCCCAAACATTAGGCTGCTGACACCAGGAGCCCTCAACTCCATAATCTTGTGGCTATCAGTCAAGTAGAGCAATGCCCCAAACTCGGCATTCTGGCTGGACTCCTCCCCACAGTCACTGACTACAGCCAGGTATGCCCCGCCCCACAGTTACCTGGCAACAGCAAGGTAGCCCAGCCCACTATAAAAACA
>NW_022196915.1:108900464-108918383 GCF_008632895.1 Mastomys coucha
CCCATTAAGCTCTTGCTCTTATTCTCACCTCTCTCCCCACTCTCTCCCTATCCCTTTCCTCTCTCTCCACATGGCCATGACTGCCCTCTGCTTCTTTACTCTTCCTCTCTCTGCCTTTCTACAATAAAGGCCTTAAAACCATGGACTGTCTCTGCTCATCAGGATCCGCGTTGGAGCAATGGAGCAGGTTTCCCTCTAAGGAGCTGTGCATCTAACCTCCTGCTAGGAGGCTTCCCTGTGCTCCAACCATGGCCGCCAGCCAAACCAAGCAGCCCACCCAGCCCGTCACCTGAGCTAGCCAGACTCTCTCATTCCCACGGTAACCTGCCAGAGCTCTCCCCCCTACCCTCCTCCTTTTTGAACCCCCCTTCCCCAGAGTCAGCCCAAGGGACTGTTCTCAGCTCTTTCGTGACATACAGCAGTCTGGGCAAGAGCGAGAACCTGTTGTCCCTGGTCTCATCCATTTCCTCTTTCTTTCTCTTGGTGGTTAATGAAGGTTTACATGAGTCAGAAACTGTGTTAGGTGTTCACACAATGACCTGAAAAAGTCAATCTTCTGCTCTCTAAAAGTTCACAGGCTATATGAGAAAATATCAAATTAACAGACTTTAGAACAGACTTTTGAAACATTGGATTCATTATTCTCCAAATTCATGTTTCCATGGAACAGCTATTGGGATAATAGCAGGAAGGGTTTGCTGACTGTTCCTCTAAGGTGCATTAAAAGCCAGCAATTGCTTCCCCTTAGACATGCAGGTGAGTTATTACTGTAGATGAAGTCAGAATGAATTTCTTTAGAAGTGTGCTGGACAGATATAATTAGTTGAGTTATAACACCATTCCCTAAATATTAAGATGAAGGTAAACAGAGTTATAGATACACAGAAGAGAAGCCAGAGGCAGGAGTATCTGAGTGATCTATCTACAAGCATAGGCTGCCAACAACAGTCAGCAGGAACCCAGGAGAGGCAAGGAGAAATGATTCCTGAGAACCTTCAGGGAGAACCAGTTTTGCTGATTTGTCTTCAGACTTAGGATTTTCTGAGTTATGAGATATCTTTTTTTTTTTTTGTAGTTACTGATGTTTTAAGACACTGAGATTAGAGGAAGTTCTTTGTAACAGTACAGGAAACTAATAGGACTAAAGACTCATCAGAAAAATCACTCTAGCTGTCCTACACAAGTATACTATTCATAAAAGCTAACTTTTCTGTGCTTGACAGTGTTAAATAGAGACATAAATAAAATTTATTATTTTCCTGTAATTATTATCCATTTATTATTTGAGATAAAAAATAACAGCAAAATATACAATTATCACTCCCCTCCAGTAGCCTAAGTTATTAAAGGTATTTTATACATATTTATAAGATATTCATAATAGAGCAGTTTCCTCCCTTTGTATTAATCCCCAGCTTGCAAATTTTGGTGCCTTTGAGAATCCCCTGCAGAGCTGTTTCAAGTACTGATACCAATCACCAACCTCCAGAGACCTTGATATAATTTATCTGAATTGATCTTAGACAATATCCCCCACTCTTTCATTTTTATAACTCTTTAGAGATACAGAAATGTAGCCCAGATTGAAAATTACTGTTACAGAGCAAAGCTTTATAGAATGCAGAATATGAAGTAGCTTTTTTGGTTTGGTTTGGTTTGTTTTTCGAGACAGGTTTTCTCTGTATGGCCCTGCTGTCCTGGAACTCACCCTGTAGACCAGGCTAGCCTTGAACTCAGGAATCTGCCTGCCTCTGCTTCCCAAGTGCTGAGATTAAAGGCGTGTGCCACCACTGCCCAGCTATGAAGTAGCTTTTAAAGGCATGTAAAAGAAATAAAATCTGAAAGTCAGCTTTAAGTTTGTGATTCTGTCTTATAAAATTATGCAATATTTTGCCATGTTTGATTATAGTGGAAATTGGGGAATATTGGCAATAAAGAGATGTGAACTGTGATAGAGTAAGACCAGGATTTTACTGAGCCAGGGCAGAGGAGAACAATGATGGGTGGTAGACAGAATGATCCAACTGAAATGGTTTAAGTAAGAAGGTAAGAGTTTAAAGGCAAAACAAAAATATGAATTGCCATTCCATCCTGTTGGGCAAAAAATTGCTAAAATAAAACATTAACCAGGAAGGAGAAAACTGATTAATTTAATCATATGTGCCTACCAGAAGTATGTTGTTTTTACATAATTTTAATCATGAATTTATATTCAATTGTTTTTCTAAAAAAATAAGAAATAACCTTGAGTATAGAGCAAAAAATATAATCTGACAGCTTAACACCACTTTGATGTTGATATTTCTATTTAATTTTTACATAAAAATTAATATAAAAGTATAGCTTTTAATTGACATAAAAGGAAATTGTTGAAGTCAACAACGTGAATATTTTAATAACAGATAGGATAAAAGAGTTTTTATGATTAAAATCATACACCCTTAAAGATTTTATGCTCCAGAAAGACAAATGTAAGAATTTTAAAATGTGTATATTCAAAACCTCTATGAGGTAAATTCTAAAACTTTTAATTAAAAAAAAATTAGAAAAACAAAATAAGTAAAAAGGTACTTCATGTTCATGAATAAGAGGAATCAATATTATCAGTATGCCCATTTGTCTCAACTTATTCTATCAACTTTATGCACTCTCAAAATTCTAGCAAGTCAATTAAAAAAACTGATCCACATGTTTATGTGGGAAAGAAAAGAAAATTCCATAATAAGTATCATAATATTAAAGGGGAGATGCAGTACTAATCAATACTGTATGTTGTATTAAAAAAATAATATACCAATGGGGCAGAGTAAAGAAGAAAGGAATAAACCCACACAAGCATATTTAAGTAATCTTTGACAAATAAATAAAGGTAACTCAATAAGAAATGTAGTTTTCAAATATGGTGTTTGAAAATTTAACATATACATGTAAAAATTATATACAGACTAGAGAAAAAAGTTAAATAAATATAAATCAAAGACCTACATACATGTATATTCAAGCCCACAAATATGGAGGATAACATGAAGAGAATAGAGATGATCTAAAAATTGTCTATTACTTTTGGGGAAGTGCCTCCATGAGATCCAGCTGTGGGGCATTTTCTCAATTGCTCCTTGTGGGTGGTGCCATCCCTGGGCTGGAAGTCTTGGGTTCTATAAGAGAGCAGGCTGAGCAAGCCAGGAGAAGCAAGCCAGTAAAGAACATCTCTCCATGGCCTCTACATCAGCTCCTGCTTCCTGACCTGCTTGAGTTCCAGTCCTGACTTCCTTTGTGATAACAGCAATGTGGAAGTAAGCCATATAAACCCTTTCCTCCCCATCTTGTTTCTTGGTCATGATGTTTGTGCAGGAATAGAAACCCTGACTAAGACAGGCAGTAAAGCATTGTTCATGAAAGATACAGTTGACAGGCTCATCTCTGGGAAATGGAAAATGATTCAGTGAGCAGAAGAGTTTGCTGTCCAGGACTGAGGACTTGAGTTGGAAAGTAGAGCCATGCCTGGCCACATCTGCCTGTAACTGTGTGTACAAGGTGGTAGGGAGACAATTCACTGGCCATCCAGGATGCCCAAAATGCCTAGAATTCAGTGAGAGATCCTATTTCAGGGGAATAATACAGAATCATAGAGGAAGACACATAATATCATCCCTTAACTCCAAATACAGACACTCACACACTCACATGCATTTGTAAGCACTTCTCTCTGTAATAGATAGTATTATGGGAATGCAGGCACTCACACACTCACATGCATTTGTAAGCACTTCTCTCTGTAATAGATAGTATTATGGGAATGCAAATAAAGGTTAAAGATTGAGAGTGAAATATTTACCAAACTTCTGATAAAACATTTTCATTTTAAGCACACAAAGAACTCTTAAAACTCAGACACAAGAAAACAACAAAATCTTGAAATGGTCTAATGATCTGAAGAGTTTGAAACAAATAATTTATCAGAGAAGGTACACATATTGGAAATAAACATTTGAAAATATCCCCTTATATTTCCTTAGGGAAATGTAAATTAAAACAAGATACTGCTAAACACCAATTAGATAGCCCAGACTCCAGACTATACAATCTACCAAAAGTTTCCTAGCATTTGGTACAATAGGTACCTGCATTCATTGATGATAGGAGGATAGAACAGTGATCCCTTACAAGACAGTGCAGTGGATTCTTACAAATCTAACATCTTTTTACCATGCTTAATTATGCTTCTTGATATTCTCTCAAAGGAGTTGAAAACTTAAAACCAAGCAAAAATGTTTATCCAGATATTTATTACAGTGGCATTTATAGTTTTCTAAACTTGGAAACTATAAAGGCATCTTTCAGATGAATGAATAAAAATTTTATGGGAACTGAGACATTGTAATAATATTCATCACTAAAAGGCAATAGGCTATCAAGCCATGAAAAGACATAGAGATGTGCACATTAACTGAAAGAAGTCAATGCAAAAGATTTATTATATGGTTCAAGCTATAGGACACTGTAGAAAAAGACAAAACCTACAGAACAATATGAGCAATGGCCACCTAGGATTAGTGAGGGCTAAGTGGGTGTAGTATGGAGAGTTCCAGGATAGTAGAGAGTCTCTGGATGATGCTATAACAGCAACACTTAATTATATATCTGTTTAGATAGGATATACAGAACCCTATTGTGACTCACGAATTCTGGGTGATAATGTTATATCAACACAAGTTTAGAATCACAAAGGTCTTTACTGGTGAAGAATACTAAAAATTAAGATGGGTATACTCACTTATGGGCATATAGTACATGGTAGATCTTGGTATTTTCCATTTTACTGTGAACTTTAAACTACTCTGAAAATAGTCTTTCTTCAATTGTGTATTATTCTTTTCTTAGCTTCCCAATCCCTCTCTCTTTCCTCATCTCCCCATGACTGAGTCCACTTAGTGATACTACTTTTAGGGACCACATACCTAAAGAATATTTACTTTCTCTCCCTCTGCAATCAAAAATTGCCAATAGCTTTTCAGAGAGCGGTGTAATTTTATGTGTTCTTGCCCTGTCCAAGAAACTAGAGACCTCAGTTCTAAATAGGACATCTATATTATACATTTTGCTCATAAAAATCGGGAGTCATGGTAGAAGAAAGGGTAGGAATGCTGTAAAATTCAGAAGTAGTGCACAACTGCAGTGATTATTTGCACAATAATAGGAACATTGCATATATGAAATTACAGCTGTTAAAATTACATTATGAACACGATCAAGCCAGGTAAAAATCCCTCAATGAGTCTTGTTAACATTCTTATTGATGATTTTATCCTCATAAGTTAAACAAAAGCAATTCAATTAAGAAATTAATTTTAATTGAAAGTAAATTTTAATTTAAAATTGGTTTAATTAAGAAAATATTTTATTAGAATCGATGTTTCTGACATTTATGATAGTATAAATCACTTATGGATGGTATAGATCTAAATAAAATTTGGTTTTGTACAAAGTATTTGTTTTCAGATAGTGTTTGCTGACATTTTTCAGAGGCAATATTAATAATATTAATAGTTTTCTATTCTTTTAGTTTTCAAGTTTTTATCTCATCTCAGGATATTGTATCACTCAGTATGGTAACACAATAAAAATACACTTAAATATATAAAATAGTAAGTAGTGTCTACCAAGAAGGACTTACAATTATTAAAGGAACTAAAAATCATTAAAATTTAAATGGATAATTTATGACCAATTACATTTTATTCAATAACTAGTAAAACAAATACTATATTTTAAAAAGCATATTCTGCAACCATTTTGTTAGCCATACTGTCAAATCTCAGAGTTGAGAGTTTTGAATTATTAAGATAAAGTGCATTACTATACATTTTTCTTATACAGTTTTGGTAAAAAAAAAAGTATTACTATGAAATTATAGTCTAAAATATCAAATAAAAACCAAAAAAAAAAATACCTAAGTGGTTTAACATAATAGTTTGATTCTAAATCAGATGGTCTTTAATTTTTGTCGATTTGGAAAAAACGGCTGGAACCCACACTTGCCTAGACAGCTCATCAGTAGTACATGAGTAAGCATTGTACTGTCTCGAAATAATACATTCCTGTTAGAAAATGACACATAATTAACAGTTGAAGAACATAATGTGTAAATACATTGCAGACAAGAAAAGAGGGATTAAAAATTCCATGAACACAAATTTAAAAGAGTTCATCAAAAACATTCCCAAACTGCAAATGCATTATATTGAGTCAATCTGAGATTTTAGAGGGTGCTTATAATTCTTGACATATGGTATGACATATCTATAAATGTCAATATCTGTAAGCAGTTATTAAGCACCTCTATAGTGAAGGAGAATGTTTTGGGTCAAATTCATGTAGATCTTCATACTTCTCTACCAACAAGGAATTTTCAAGACCCTACAGGCAATTTTATCTGCATGGGTAGCAAGCACATCAGTATTCTAGCTCTATAGGTATACAGAAGGTAACAACAAACTAGACACATGTGACAGGTTACTTTAACATGTCCTAAGACTAATTGTTTAAGCTGCGAAATGATCTTAAGAGTAATTTCCTTCCAAATATAGACCTGAGAAACCTAATATTTCATTATAAAGAGGCTAAAACCAGAATAAAAACATTAATGGGCTATTGTTTTACTGAGTAAGCTTCTCTATATCACTAAAAAATAAAATTGAAAATGTCATATGAGATTCAGCAAAATTGGATTTACAAAGAATTTGGCCTTTAGATAAATAGATAAATGCTTACCTGAATGGTAAATACTGCAGTATTTAATATTTTTCCTGGTTTTCTGAATTTCCTGGTTTTCTGGAACCAGCTGATAGGACCTCTGAAGGCAAAACTAATCAGCTTTTTTTTAAACTTGTGTTTTGAGAGAGTGGGGACCCTACAGACTTGTTCTTGACTTCTTTTGGCAAACCATATTTTAATATTCACACACATACATATATTTCTATCTATCTATCTATCTATCTATCATCTGTCTTTCTATCTATCCATCTATTTATCATCTATCTATAGTTATCTAATCATCTCTGTTCTTTCTCACTAACTATCCTAGAGTGTCTTGAGAGCCTTCAACAACTTATACCCCATGTGTATATATAAGAAAAACATCAACAACATTGTCAAATAGATGCTCTTTGCTGGTGAATGTTGATACAATCTGATATATGTTGATAATAATAATATATTTAAATACAGTAACATTTTACACTCCCAAGAAAGAAAATGCAATGTTAGAATAGTGTGTGGATTATTTTACTTTAAAATTATGTATTTTATAAATTTAACATCCCTCAGGAGACTATCTGTCAAAGGTTTTGTCCTCAGTTTGTGGTACTATTGGAAGGAGCTGGCCTGCTTTAAGAAGTAGGGCCTAACAGGAGCTCTGCATTCTTGTGAGTGTGTAACTTCAGCAGGTGATGGAATTCTATCCATATGACCTCACCTCATGCTCAATAAATCTGAACAAAATCTCCTAAATATGTGACCTAAAATAACTCTTTATGTTTTACAAGTTGATTATCTCAGGTATTCTTAGAGTCATTGAAATTTGACTAGCACATAAGAACATTGGAGTAACTCCTCAGAACAACAAAAACGTGAATACATTATAGTAATGCATCAAAGAACTAACAAGCCAAAAAAAGTACCAATAGAATATTGTTTTCCAATGCACAGTCTAAAAGTAAATTTGGTGATATTGCTTATTAAGGTACCATGGTTTGAACACAGAGTTGCCTTCAAAAATAATTTTCTGTGTAAATAATGCATTTCAAGTAAATTGTCTTATTTCTCTTTTTCTTTTCATAGTTGAAAAATCTGGCTTTCTGTCTGAGGATATTTTTGAGATTTCTATCCATTTTGTCTGATGACCTCTACCTTGCTGGGTGGGGTGAATGTCCACATGGACAGTTATTTCATCAGCCTTTCCCACTTCATCTGTTCAGTGCAGGTGTCATGTCTCTCTCTAAACTTGGGCTAACCTTTCAATCAGCTGCTGTCTGCAGTGTCTTCCCACAATCTGAATCCTCTCATCATACTGAAAAGGCAAAGAAACTTCCATATCAACTCTATAGAAGAGAAGAACATAGACTTTCTCCAAATGTGAGGAAGTATAATATTCTTGCTTCAGTTAAAAGACATAAAGAGACTGACTTTCACTTTAGTGACTGTCAGTTCAGTGATATGTACAAAAGGGAGAGTCTGTAGTTTGTTTTTCAAACCTAGAACTGGGATAGAAACTCTCCATCTACAAGAAATGATTCAGTAAAATTTGTGATAGGTGTCTCTATTTTCTCCTCTAAGTGTAGAAACTATTTAGTTTTTGTAATTTTTACTGATTTTTATAGAGGCCGATGAAATTTTTATTAATTAAGTTTGAATTCTCCCTAAATGGTAAGTTTAGGATTATGGCAAAAATAAGCTTAAACACAGATTACAACCAAAATAGAGCTGATGTAAAATAGTTAAATTACTTGGAAATGAAGAAATTATAAGAAAAGAAATTCCATAAATGATTAAGGTTCACAGTCAAAATGGAAGCTCTCTATTTTATAAGGCAACTTTTTAGATGGAGCCTATCAGGAGTGCTATTTATAGAACTGGAGACAATTTCCTTGTATAGAGGAAAGAGAGGTAATACAAGTGTATGGGCTGGTTTTATGTGTCAGCTTGACACAAAGTAGAGTCATCTCAGAGGAAGAAGCCTCAGTTGAAGAAATGCCTCTGTAAGACCCAGCTGTAAGTAAATTTTGCAATCAGTGACCGATGGGGGAGGGCACTGCTCATGGTGGGTGGTGCCATTTCTGAGCTGTTAGTCCTGGGGTCTATAAGAAAGGTCTATAAGGGCTGAGCAAGCCATATGAAGTAAGCCAGTAAGCAGCATCCCTCTATGACCTCTGCATCAGCTCCTGCCTCCAGATTCCTGTTCTGTTTGAGTTCCTGTCCTGACTTCCTTCAATAATGAACAACATAATATGAAAGTGTGAGCTGAAAAAAAAACCCTTTTCTCCCCAATTTGCTTTTTGGTCATGGTGTTTTGCCACAAGTACAAACTCTAAGACAACAAGGAATATGCTAAATTGAAGACTATTTCTAACTAACCAATTTGGTTTGGTGATTTGTACCCACTTATAGAAAATATCTGAATCCTAAATGGTAAGTGATATGGGAAAGAGCAAAAAAACCCAACCAAACAAACAAAAAAATTGTCAAAGATTTTGAGTCATTTCTTAAATTAGGATAAGGCTGGGCTATAATGCTTATGTGTCCATATCATATAGTTTTCGGCTGGCAGCTGCTCTGTTCAGAGCACAGGATGTGATGACCATCAGTTTTTAGCAATGTATGCTCTTACTTCCTTCTTTTCACCTTTATGTCCTCTTCCTGTTTTCATTGCACAGCAAGGTCTGGGAGGCTCCATGGTAGAGCAGCTCACCTAATGTAAAAGTAATAGTATGTGATTGCTTCATAGCAAACTCTTGGGGCTACTTTGCTTTCCGTAGATGAAGCAAATAAAGCTTGGTGAAGAAGCTCAGAGCAAATGCTAGAGTATAAAAAACAATAGAGTAAGAGCCCAAATGCAAGTAAGAATGGGGCAGGACTAGAGTGAAATCCATATAAACTTTCTGGAAGTGAAATTCTCACCTTGAGAAGGGCTTATGTCAATTTAACTTATTACCAAAAACACACATAAATTGGCTTCACTAATGTAAGTAAAGTGGGGGTAGAGACACTAGAGTGAGGACAACAAATCTCCTGAGATTGTTTGGGAGACAGACTTTTGCCAAACTCCTAATCCTGGGGTAGATGTATTATTTGTCTAATGTGTATCATGATTAAGAACAACTAATGCCTGCCTCTGGTTTGTAAATGAAAGCAGCATCATTTTTATTGTATTTTTCCAATATCATAAGATTTTGTGTTGCATCTGTTACCTAATAAGTCCTTGTTTAACCAATTATTAAACCATGTGACTTATCTTGCCTGAGCCTCAGTTACTTCATTTATAAATTCAAGAACCCAGAGTTGTTATTGTGTAAGTATATGGAAATATTTTTGAAATCATGAAGGTGAATGGGCCTCAATGGGTAAAGTCTTGCTTTGCAGCCATGAGAACCTGAGTTTAAATTTCTATAGACTATGGAAAATAAGGCATGGTAGTATACATCTGTAGTTCTAATGCTCCTATGATACATAGGAGACAAAGACAGGAGAATCTCTATAATCTTATGGCAAGCTAACCTGATAGACACAGTAGCCAACAGCAGAGAGACCCTGTCTCGATGAATGTGGATAGTGAGGACCATCACCCAAAGTTGCCTTGGACCTCCATATGAATGGTAGTGGTATAATTATGACCATACTCATAGGTAAAGATATGTGTTTGCACACACACACACATACACGGGGGGGGGGGGATCAGGGGAGGGGGAGAATGTGTAAGGCCTGTAATTCCCTTTTCAAGTGATCCTATGGAAGAGTGGCATGGATCACAAAGCCATGAGGTTAACAAAGACAATTTAGTGAGACTTTGCCTTAATAACAAAAAGTGAGGATCTAGAAAGATGACTCAGTGATTAAGAGGAACATTTACAGAGGAACTGAGTTTAATTTACAGCACCCATATTAGGCAGCTCACAACATCTTATAACTTCAGCTCCAGGAGATCCTATGTCTCTGATCTTCATGGGCATTATACTCATGTGAACACATGCAGGCACGTACATACATGTAATTAAAAATAAAAATAAATCTTAAAGCCAACAAAGAGTTTAAAAAGATAGCCAAGAATATAGCTTATCTTAGTAAGAATATACTTACTAAAGTTTAAATAGTACTGAAAATTAAAAAAAAGTCAGAAAAACAACTGAAAGAAAAAAACAATGACACACATAGAAGTGAATTAGAAGTGCCAACGTACTGTAGATTCATCTGAATGAACTGCCACTGCCAATAATACATACGGCATAATGCTTAAATAATTGGAGCAACTTATCCTGAGAAATCAAAGTTAGTCAAATATTACAGTTTTCTCCAAATATTTTAAAGTGTTTTATTTAAATGGTAATAACTCTAATAGTATTTCAAAGGAACAGTAGAATACAGTTGTCTCAGTGTAAGGACAGTTCTGTCAGCATTAGCGCACACTCTGTACTTCTCTATTTTTCAAAGGTATTGAGACTAGAATTTCTCATCAGAGTGACTAGAAAGTGATGACAAACAATAGAGGATTCAGCATTTGCTGGGCAATGGTAGCGCACGCCTTTAATCCCAGCACTTGTGAGGCAGATTTCTGAGTTCGAGGTCAGTCTGGTCTACAGAGTGAGTTCCAGGACAGCCAGGGCTATACAGAGAAACCCTGTCTCGAAATACCAAAATAAATAAATAAATAAATAAAAATAAAATAAAATAAAATAAAAAAATTCAAAATTCATCAGTTACATAGCAAGTCAGTACTCTTGCTTAAGTTTGTGTTTGGTATAGCTTTCTTGGCTGAAGGATAATGTGCTGGCTCTAAAGTTCTGTCTACCACAACCACATAGCTTCCCACAGTGGCATTATTACTGATAAAAGTATCTATGCATAGCAGCTCTGACAACAGAGGGATATTGTATTGCATAGGACAGGATTTCTAAACATAAAGGTAATGCCCAGACACAAGTTGATAATTATAAATGGATAGTGTAAGACTTTTTAAAAGATTCTAATGTGTTTTTAAAAGTCTTAAAGACTAGTGTGTATATAGCCCTGAAAGACAGACAGAGAGAGAGGATATTTTAAACAAGAGAGGGAACCATGGGAGGTAAAAAGGAGCTCTTAAGGATGTGCAGAAATTTTTTTTAAGACAATAAATTACATGTGATATGAAAGTGAAAGGGGGGATAGGCACAAGTGAGGGGAGGCAGAACACAGGACAGAAGGATGGAAGGCAGGTATCAATGAAATCCACACATGAAAATGCTGTCACAAAGCCCACTACTTAGAATCCTGATTTAAGGACAAACAGCTGTAATAAAAAATTCACTAAAATTATATATCCATAAATTCTTCTTAAGTAAAAAAGAGATTACAAAGAAGATATATTTATTTCTCTTTTCACATCTAAAAACCAGAAAAGCAGAATTTAAGCAATAATTCATATTGTCTACACATCCTACCTTCTTAAAAAAATCTACATAGAAAACTATATAAAACTCTCTATATAAAACAGATACAGCAGTGGATGCAGTATCAGTTTACACATATAATTTATTAATGTAAAAATAAACATTTATAAATGGTTCCACAAAGGAGTTCTTAATCCATTAATTTTCATTTTGGCATGTGTATGTATGTGTGTGTGTGTGTGTGTGTGTGTGTGTGTGTGTGTGTGTGTGTGTGTACTTACTGCTGTAGCCCAAAGATAACTTTCAGAGATTTAGTAAACTTTAAATTCATTTAGAATCTTTCTTCTGTGCTAGGCAGAGAAAAAGAAAACATATTTAGAAGAAAAAAAAATAAACTTGGCTCGAAAGTGATGGAGGGGAAAGCTCTTCTAATTTAAATGACTACTATTTTTATAAGTGGACTCATATCAAGTTCTACATAAGGTGAAAACACACTCCCTTGAGGAGCTGAGAAATTCAGAGATTCTGGCCCATGTGTATGTTACCACATACTTTTTTCTCTTGCTTTTAAGCAACCAATCTTTAGGAAGAACAAACACAAATGCTTTTAGAGTTATATATCTGTCTTTGTATACACACAAAAAAGCAAGAGGTGGATGCCCAAGGGGAAGATGGGCTCCTTGGGAAGATGCAATGATCCCTTGAGGGATACCTAGAAGACTATGAATGTGAAAAGAAATTGGAAAAGCAAGAAGGCTGAGGTTCTGTTGGTGCAAATGATCTTTCATGTGCTATTACCCAGTTTCTTAGACAAGAGGTAAACTCAGCTTTACCCTTTCAAAATATTTATTACTACCGATTATACATGTGAACTAGAATAGTCAAGAAAAGGTCCACAGGCTGAGCACACCTTTAATCCCAGCACTTGGGAGGCAGAGGCAGGCAGATTTCTGAGTTGGAGGCCAGGCTGGTCTACAGAGTGAGTTCCAGGACAGCCAGGGCTACACAGAGAAACCAAAAAAACTGTCCACAGGATATTTATAAATTCTCTCAATTTGAGATAATGTATTTCTGATAGTAATTATGAAGTGCTTTATGCCAATGGTTTTCTAAGAAGAAACATTCAGGAAAGTAAATCAAAATGTAGCAGAGTCTGCAAGGACTACCTTCTAGAATTCTGTTTTCTAATTCACAGGACACATTTAATGATTCTCTTAATATAGGTGAAAATTATCCACAGGGACCTGGAGAAGGTGTCTTAGGCCTTCTACACCTCCCTTTATCACTAAAACAAATATCCGAGGGCATCATTTTTTTATTGCTTTCTCTCTCTCTGTGAGTGAAAGTTTATTATCTAACTGCAGTTATAGAGAATATCCAGGATGTGAAGATATTAAAGCTTAGAAAGGGTCTCTAGAAAGACACTTGGATTTTGAAACAGCAGGATGAAAGTTGGGGAGTGTTATGATCACAGCCTTCTTAGACCTTAAGCTAAAGGTAATCTCCAGTGAGCCCTGGGGAACAACCAGACTTCATTTCCTGCTGATGTCAGCAATGCCGGTTCTCAGTTTTCTATTCCAGGATAATACGTGAGCCCCCTTCCATTTTAAGAAGATCTTTGACCTCAGCTGGTAGCCTGAGCTGGGCTGATCTCTTCAGCTTGGGATGGATTTATAGGAGAATCTCTGCCACTGAACAAAACCTACACCTCTAATGACACAATTCTGTATGTGCTTGGGTCACATGCGCCAGTCTTAAAGCTACCTTTCAGGGTTCTTTGATCATTTCTGAAATTATAAACAATAATTTATCACAGGTCTGGTGACTGAAAAGTCTAAGATCAAGGACTGATGGGCTCTGTTTTTGGGTGGCAGTTTCTGGTTCACAGACAGTTCCTTCTTATGAAAGACACAAGAGATGTCTCTCAAGCCTCTGTTGTAAGATCATTAATCTTTATGAATACTCCATATTCACCACCTAAACCTATTCCAAAGATCTTAATTATATAACCTCTGCACACATTTCAAAAGGTGGAGAGATGTACATGTTCCAGTTTTGTTAAAAGCTGTGGTCTAAATGTCCTCGTCCTTCTAAATTTATTTATGAAAGTCTTCATTCTACATGATGCTGCCATTAGGAGTTGAGACAATAGTAACATATTCAATGTTTTTCACATCCTTTCTCTCTCTTCCAAATTCCTAGCTTGGGGTAATCTACCTAGGCTTCTCCATACTGCAGGTAGTAGAAATTGCCTTTTTTATAAAAATGTTTTGTTCTGCCACCCCTGAAAAGGGGAGGGAAAAATCATTAAGATTGGCCATTCATTAAGATGTCAGCTTTTGTAAGACAGTCTTTGTCGCATCGTAATTGGCAAAACTGAGAAATTGATGTGAGACATAGTGTAACCATGTTACACTCCAGGGCTGTCACCAAAAGCCTGGATTGACATCTGAATTTAAGTGACATTGTTTGCTTTCTCTGAGGCTGCCTTTCCATTGTGTCTCTAACTGCAAATGAGAATGGCTCCCCCAGGGAGGCCTTTGGAATCACAAATGCATAAACATCTGGGACTCAAATCTTTTTCAATTACATTAATTATATTCTATGTGCAGAAGAAAGTTTTGAATCTAAAACCTTAGAGTAATCTCTAGGTGAGAGAGGAAGGGAGGGAGAAAGGGAGAAGAGGGAGAGAAGGAGATTGATTTTAAATTTCCTTCTGACCTCAAATGTCCTTTAAGTCACCAGAGGAGAAATTTCTGCATGTCTAATGCAATGAAATTGTGATTAGACATGTGGAGGAAAGCATGTCCTTGAGCTACATGTTGAGAGTAGCTATAAACCAAATGGTTATGATTCTTGTTTTGGTAAATGGAGCAAATTTCAGGCTGCCAGATGTGTTACAGAGAGGTAGTTGTCATGTGTTACAGAGAGGTAGTTGTCATATTTTTCTATCTGATTGGAAAATTGTCTACCTGCATCCATGCTCTGAGGTCGTCTGTTGATCCTTACTATGAAATGCTATTTATACTTTTCTCATCTAAATGTGCCTAATACCACTTTTACTGGTTGGTTTTGTGTCAACTTGACACAAGCTGTAGTTATTACAGAGAAAGGAGCTTCAGGTGAGGAAATGCCTCCATGAGATCCAGCTGTAAGGCATTTTCTCAATTAGTGATCTCTGGGCTGGTAGTCTTGGGTTCTATAAGAAAACAAGATGAGCAAATCCAAAGAATTCTTATAAACATATGTTGCATATGTACACATACATTATATACATATCTTATTGTACTGGCTGGTTTTGTGTCAACTTGAAACAAGTTGTAGTTATCACAGAGAAAGGAGCTTCAGTTGAGGAAATGCCTCTAGGAGATCCAGCTATAAGGCATTTTCTCAATTAATGATCAAGTGGGTAGGACCCCTTGTGGGTGGTACCATCCCTGGGTGGTAGTGTTGGGTCCTATAAGAAAGCAAGCTGAACAAGCCAGGGGAAGCAAGCCAGCAAGAAACATCTTTCCATGGCCTCTGCATCAGCTCCTGCTTCCTAACCTGCTTGAATTCCAGGCCTGACTTCCTTTAGTAATGAACAGCAATGTGGAAATGTAAGCTGAATAAACCCTTTCCTCCCCAATTGTTTCTTGATCATGATGTTTTGTGCAGGAATAGAAACCCTGACTAAGACACAGCCCAAGTGCTTTTCTCTTGCTCATACCACCTAGGTCCTCAGAAACACCATGGTGTCACTTCATGATGGTTCTCCTGTGAGAATGGCTTATTAGAGCAAGCCTAGTCCAGCAGTCTGCCTTACTTCCTAATCTGTACACTTTTGCACTCTTCTCATGAAACCTCTTCTCTCTCTATCTGTCTCTCTGTGTGTGTGTGTGTGTGTGTGTGTGTGTGTGTGTGTGTGTGTGTGTGTATGTGTGTGTGTGAGAGAGAGAGAAGGAGAGAGAGAGAGAGAGCGAGAGAGAGAGCCTGCTCTTTACCTAGGTTCTGAGGATTCAGATCAGGTTTTTATTGCATGCATAGCAAGCATTTTTACTTATTAACCATCTCCCAGCCCACATGCACCTTTTTTTCTGTCACATGGCCTTTGTGGGGGCCAGCACATATAACTGACTCCTGTGTTGATGCTTTTACACCAGTCTGTGTTCCTATCTGTAGGAACCTTCTTGTTCAATTATAAAATACTCCTAAAGGTCCTGCTAATTTCTTCTCCATTGATAAATCTTAGTGTTTCCAGATCCACAGTCTCAGGGATCCTCTCTAGTTTTGTGAATATGATGATGTACCTTTGCAAGTATGGTAGAATATGTGTATTACAAATAAATGGTGATTTTCATTTTTAAAACATAACAGCTTCTACTGTTTTTTAAAAGATCTGAAAAAAATTGTGAATTCATGTCTTCAAAAAAGATGTTTAACAATGACATATTAACTCTATTCTACTTTCTTTCTAGTAACAACTGTCAATTATCAAGGTAGATGATTTAAAATACAATAGATGTCAAAATATTGTTAGACATAAAGCCCCTTACCAGTTCTATTACTTTATGCATATATTATATAGCCATATACATGTACATTATGCATGTGTGCGTGTGTGTGTGTGTGTGTGTGTGTGTGTGTGTGTAGTTCAGACCATGACATCATGTGTCATCCTCAGTTGTTCTCCGTTTTATTTTTTGAGATAGAGTCTGTTAGCAAACCTTGGCCTTACCGTGTCAGCTAGACTGTCTGTCCAGGAGGCTCCTGGGATCTATCTGTCTCTGAGTTCCTCCAGCTCTGGAATTATGCGTATGTATTACCAAGACACATTTTTGTGAGGATGATGAAGCTCCAAGCTTGCTTTTTCATGCTTACTTGCACAGCAAACATGGTATCTACTAAGCATCTTCCTAGGCTTGGCCCTTTGCCCCGTAGACCTGAAACAGCTCCCCTAATTTACCTCTTTATATAATATTTACAATAATGTTGGAAAGGCCAGAGCCTGCAGAAGGGACTGAAATTTGAGGTTCAGACACACAAAGATGCCATTTGTATGGATCAACAACAACAAAGCTTCTTCCTCAAGTCCAAGTGGATCAGGGACCTCCACAGCAAAGCAGATACATTAAAACTAATAGAAGAGAAAGTGGGGAAGAACCTCGAGCAAATAGGCACAGGAGAAAATTTCCTGAAGAGAACGCCAATAGCTTCTGCTCTAAGATCAAGAATTGACAAATGGGACCTCATAAAGTTGCAAAGCTTCTGTAAGGCAAAAGACACTGTGAATAGGACAAAATGGCAACCAACAAATTGGGAAAAGATCGTTACCAACCCTATATCTGATAGAGGGCTATCTTGTATATCCAAGGTATACAAGAACTCAAGAAGTTAGACTCCAGAGAACCAAATAACCTTATTAAAAATGGGGTACAGAGGTAAACAAAGAATTCTCAATTGATGAACACTGAATGGCTAAGAAGCACCTAAAGAAATGTTCAACATCCTTAGTCATCAGGGAAATGCAAATCAAAACACCCCTGAGATTCCACCTCACACCAGTCAGAATGGCTAGGATAAAAAACTCAGGTGACAGCAGATGCTGGAGAGGTTGGGGAGAAAGAGGAACATTACTTCATTGCTGGTGGGATTGCAAAGTGGTACAACCACTATGGAAATCAGTTTGGTGGTTCATCCGGAAATTGGACATAGTACTACTGGAGGACTTAGCCATACCACTCCTGGGCATATACCCAAAAGATACTTCAACATGTAATGAGGACACATGCTCCACCATGTT
>NW_022196915.1:108919464-108951336 GCF_008632895.1 Mastomys coucha
AAAGAAAACATCTAAAAAAAAAAAACAAAAAAAACCAAAGCTCCTTCCTCATTTAGAAATCAGAGCACAGCCTTGCTATAATAAACAACTGCAAACTCAGAGACCTAGGAGGCCTTACTATGTCAATCTATCTTAGGGACTAAAAACTATCTAAAAGAAAAAAGATTTTAGGGTAAAATGTACCTCTGAGATATTTTGAGATAAATTCTGTGCCTTAGTTAATATGAATTCTATTTTAAAATACTTCTTAGTTGTTTCTTAGAATGTAAAAAGTCCTCACTCAACATAAAAGACACATAAATTAATGAATTTGTGTGTACCTAATCTGAAGCTACAAATCCTTTATGTTTAAACAGATAATCTGAACAAGGTACCAAAAATATTTTAATATGTTCATATTTATTGTCCACAAGTAATTTGACTTATATGATATGTTACACTGGCAGTTTGGTTTGGCTATTATGTTTATGAAAGGAGAATCAACAACTTTTCTCCCAGTAATGCATGGCCTGTGAGTAGTAAAAAGATAAAATATAAAAAAGGAATTTCTAGTAATATTTTAGATAATTTTAAAGTAGTATGTCTTTCCATAAATGTCCCGGTTGTGGGTATTCCTGCACTACTCCGTTGCCACAGTGTAAGAAATATAAGGCACAGGCTGTGGAAGCCAGTTCATCTGTCTTCGAAGTTTGGTCCTCCTGGCACTTGTTTTCCCTACTGATAATGGACAAGTCAGGTGAATCACTTTGAGTATTAGTTTCCACATATGAAACTGTGGAATGATTATACCATACACATTCTTTGATGTTCAAGTAGGGACAATTAAATTGCTTTCCCAGCTTCTTGGTGGGTATGGTTCCTTACTGTTGCTAGTTGAATATAAACACAGAGTGAAACAGCATAAATGATTGTGGAATGACAGGCTTCCTGAGTTCCTTTGCTTATCTCTGTCTATTAGAGGCTATTGTGCATAGTGCCTCAACAGCTGGAGATATTGCTACTGACTTCATTATTTTCCTATCAGGTGCTTGTGAAGTGTACCATGATCTGAGTTTTGTCTAAGCAAGTCAAACTATATTGTCTTTTAAAATGGGGTCATTCAGAGGTCAATGTATGGCCTAAAGTCTTTACTGCTTTTGTGCTTACCAGGAATGTAGTCTCAGTTCCAGAATTGCAATGTCCATGATGACTCTAAATAATGGGGTTCACAGAGCACATTCACTTGTGTGTCAGAAGTAGCACATATGCTGTGCTAGGCTTTTAGATTTTCCTTTTTAAACTTAAACCTTCTCAAACCTTTAAGATAATGTTCTATCTTCCCCTCTCTCTCTCTCCTTTTCTCTTTTTCTTTCTCACTGTAATTGTTTCTCTTTGTTTTTCTCCCTTTAGACAATGAAGATTTTTTTTTCTGCAGTTCATCACAACATAGAATGTATATTCATGTTCTAAGGTAGAGGAAGAAACAAGGGGAAGAGGAACATACCATGAAGAGGTCTCTCCATTTTCCTCTTTACCATAAAGATTTCTTCAGATCAAGGATGCTGTGGTATGCTCTGAACATCTGAGGGCTTTCTGTCTCTAAGATCACTGTGATTGTTCCACCTCCACAGCCCTGGTCATGTGCACCCTCTGACTGATTCCACCCATTTTCTTTCCTTACCACTCCTGTTCTCTCACCATTCCAGTCAAAATTTTGTGTCCTTAGTTGTCATTTCTAAAATACCTCTCTTCCCCACAAATCTTGCTATTTGATTTAGCTTTGCTTTAACTAAAATTGGATTTGTGTATTTTCAAAATATACATTTTCAGAGCACCCTTACACACACACACACACACACAAGTGACTTCAAGACAAGACGGATGCTTTTACTGTCATATCCTCAGCATCAGGAACTGTCTGAACACTGCAAAGACTACATGAATATACAAGTATATGTCAATGCTGTTCAGTCAGTTCTCAGTAGGAAAAGTAGAGAAGCACTGGGGATTAATATTTACTGAAAAGGCAAGGATCTGACACAGATTCTTTGTATTTTCACATTAAATTACCAAAACAAATACTATGGAGGACACTCTACCCTCTTACCTCCGAGGTCTCTCATGTTAGAATCTAAGGAACTTATTCAATTTGAAGTCCTGTGCCAAAAAGTTACTCCCAGGAGTTAAGGTCCCTTTTTAAAACTCCAAATTTTATGGTTGGTTGGTTTCTCTCTCTGTCTCTGTCTCTTTTCCTTCCTTCCTTCCTTTCTTCCTTTCTCTCTTCCTTCCTTCCTTCCTTCTTTTCTTTCTTCCTTCCTCCATCCCCCACTCTCTTTCTTCCTTCCTTCCTTCCTTCTTTCCTTTCTTCCTTCCTTCTTTCCTTTCTTTCTTCCTTCCTTCTTTCCTTTCTTTCTTTCTTCCTTCCTTCCTTCCTTTCTTTCTTTCTTTCTTTCTTTCCTATCTGTAGTTGATATGTACATGAAATAAATTTCAAAGGAAATTAGAGAAGTTTAAACTTTCTTAAATGTTAATTGGTTCATATTAGAAAGTATCTGAATGAGAAATGGTGATTTGTGTAGCTAATAAAATGAGTATTTATATAAACAAACAATCAACTTCCCTAACATTTTCTCTCCACTCCCCTTTACTCTTATTCTGTCCTGACATGCTTTATTATTTCCTTAGATAAGGATTTATCTGTAGCTCAGGCTTGTTGCCTGGAGCTACCTAAGCACCTCACCCTCAAACTTAAACTTCAGCCTCTGGTTTCTCTTCTCTTCTCTTCTCTTCTCTTCTCTTCTCTACTCTTCTCTTCTCTTCTCTTCTCTTCTCTTCTCTTCTCTTCTCTTCTCTTTTCTTTTCTTTCCTTTTCTTTTTTCTTTCCTTTCCTTTTTTCTTTTTTCCCTTTCTTTCCTTTTCTTTTATTTTCTTCTCTTTTCTTTCTTTTTTCTATTTATTTTCCTTTCATGTTTGTTTTCCTTTCTGTTTCTTTCCTTCTTTTAAGATTTCCTGGAATATAGGCACCTTCTAAGATTTATTACGTTTTCCTTTGTGTCATAGAAGGCCAATTTCTTCACATAGCTTTGCACCCTTTATCCTGTTTCTATGTCTTTATTCTAGGCTTGTTTCTGAACGTCGAATAAACACCTCACTTGGTTCTTGTCATCATTGCCAAACAAAGTCAGTATTTCTCTATGTCCTCAGTTGTCTTTTTTTTCCTCAAATTTTCTCTTTGTTTTGAATTTTGGAATGATATTCTTAGCTTATATACCAAGGATTAGCTATATTTGACAACTTACTTAAAACATTCATTACATCCTATCGATTCTTGTCTAAATTATGTCTGTGTCTTGTACTCTTGCTGTCTTTTCTATTCCCATCGCCAATCTCATATTTCAGTCCATGTAGATTTACACCTGGATTATTCCAGTAGCATCTTAATTGTTCTGTTTTCCGTGTCTCCTAAGTAGAAGACATCCTGCCTACCTGTGTCAAATCAGTATTACACAAATTTCTCTCAGTTTGAGCTTTAAACAATATATCTTGCAAGCAGTCACCTGCAGTGTGGCCCAAGTGTACATTTTCACCCCAACTTCCCTGTTTCTTCATGGCCTCTGTTTCAGTCTTTCAAACATGCATTCACTCACTTTTGCTGCCAGAACTTTATCCACACTCTGAGTATGTTTTGGGGTGCAATCTCTCCTTTTCTCAATTCATCCAGATCTCAAGAAGTCCAGTTTCTGACCCACCTCCCCGAAACAGTGGTAGCCAGGTTGCCACACTGTGTGAGACTAGCAGGCACCATGAGCATACTTATGTTCCAGGAAAAACACAATTTTTAAAATCCTAGTTCATAAGACCAGTGTTGTAATTTAATGGTTATAACTGTAACTGTGGGCTATGACAATCAGCTGCCTGAGACATGAAAGGTTTAGATTGGGCTCTAACCACCCTTTTGGAGAACAGACATCAGATAGGGTAAATTCAAGCTTTATTCAAGCTGTTGCCTAGATAGGATAGAAATGGAGAATACATCTGCCAACAGGCATTCTCATTCTGTGGTGCCCGCTGGACATTCTTTCTATGCATGTTGAATGAGCACAGTCATCATATTCTCAATGAAAGCACATCTCTTCCCCGTACACTCATACACACACAGATATGAAGTTGATGTGTCTTTTGAGTTACATATTACTGAGTAACATGGTAGAAAGTAGGGAATATCCCTTTGTTCTGTTTTATAATAACATTCCAAAGGTGTCAGGACCCCAGCTAATGTTTTCACATTTGTTCATTTACTTGTAGGGGAAGAAGGGTGATATATGTGCTACAGTGTACATGTAGAGAACTAACAAATTAACTCTTAAAATAACAAGTTAACTAATCACAGCATTCTGTCTCAAGATTGCTCCCTCCAACCATGTGAATCCAGGTTGTCAGTTTTAGTGGCAAGCCTTTGTTCACAGAGCTATCCTCTGGCCTCATATTCTGTATCTTAATTGCAGACTTACTCATCTGCTTTCCTACTGAGTTATATCTCTTGAAGAACAGAGCAGCTCCAGCTCCTGGATGTGGTCTTCAATAGAAACAAACTGTGCTTTCAGCTGTCTGATGGCTTCTCAAAGCATGCCAGTCTGTGTTTCATCCTGAGACATTGTGTGCTCTCTTCAGTCTGCACTCCCCACCTCACAGCATCAATCCACACACACTTTTCACTGCCCTTGTACCACCGCCCACATGATGTGGAGATGTTAATGGATTTTCTGTCCCTACACCACATTACTCACCAAGAAATTTAAACACAGGAAATATCTAGTTGGGTCTAGTTGATTTTTCTTCTTTTCAGATCATCAGGGTGGTTCTGCTAGCCTGGCATAGAGTATACGGCCCTTGTGCTTCACTAGTTTCAGGAAACCACCCAGTTAATTTAAAGATACTAAAATGTCTGACTTCTGATTTGCCTCTGTGGATTACAGCAACTAGCTGGCAATTAGAACTCTGAATGGCAAAATTAATTGAGAAGGGGACTGTAATTATTACCTTCCCTTTGTAAATTAATACACATGTGTAAGAAAACTCCAAGGAAAATTCTGAACTGTCTGCTGGTAAAAGAAAAAGCAGCAATCTTAAGACAGAATGCTGTGATTAGTGAACTTATTAAAAGCATTTTCAGAGAGACAAAATTGATTTCTTAAAAGTGACTTGGATGTTATATGCTTGCCTCCTCTCTTTACTTTTGAATTTGATCAAGTTCAACACCAAATTCTAAAATCTAATATAACACAATGTGATGTAGGAGAGCTAGAAAGCACAAAGATCTGTGACCTGTGGTAAGTTATTAGAAACCTAAGGCATGCTGTTCTCAGAGAGACAGGAGGAAGAGAAGCAGACATTTAATTAAATTTGTTTAGAGCACATTTTTCTCATAATTCCATTTTGTGTTGGCCACAATAAGCAGAAGGCTGTGTGTTTCAGCTCTGCAAGCATCGGCAGCCCTATCCAGGCTGTTCTGGGTACTCATTTGCTCTTCTTTGCCAAGGATGCTTTCTAACATGAGGAGGTCAAGTCCCATTGTTGTTGTCTGTGCATTTTGACTGTAAGCATTTTTCTTGCTATTTAATATGAGGCTCTTTTCTTTCCCCCTACAAGAGGACATGTGACTAATTTTATTTTGTCTCACAAATATCTTCTTTTAGGGTTTTCAGTTACCACAAGTCACAGATCTCTATGGTTTATAACTCTCTTTACTCTGAGTTCTACTTGTCATGTGCATAATGTGCACAATTTAGTTCAACATCAAAAACTAGTGTCTGGAACATATTTTCTTCCTTAAGAAATCCCTGTCTTTATTTAAGCACCCCATCATTTCCACTCCAAATATATAATCAGAAAACTCACTGAGGCTCTCTGTCCTATTGGCCACTGTGATGGTTTGAATGAGCAATGCCTCTCATTGACTCAAGAGTTTGAATACTTATCTCTAGTGTTTGCACTGTTTGGGGAAGTTATGGGACCTTCAGAAGTTATGACCTTGCTATAGCATGTATGGTACTAGGGTCATGTGAATGAGTGAGCCAGTCCTGAGCAAGAGTGAGGTCGAAATGTGTCCAAAGCCTGAAAATCTCCTCCGGTGACTGGCAGGAGTTGGACTCCTTCCTTCCTGCTCTGTGCCTGCATGTCTCAGCACACATCAGCTGTCAGCTGATTTTATGATCCATATTTTTTCACTTCTAGACTGTCCCCATAATCAAGTTTTGTAATTATTTCAACTTGTTCCTTATATGAAGGGCTAAATTAAATATTCTGTTTCTTCTGTTTTCCTTTAGTTTTCTCTAATTTTAGATGTTCCAGGCTTTGTTTGTTTAATATTAACACTCTTCTACTCTGTAATCTTAAGTCTTTTTTGTTTTTATTTATAACCCAGGAGTTCCTTTATTTTTAATTATCTCTAATAAGAATAACATCAATAAAGAATCTAGCTGTTCCTAATTTCTGTAACATCAATTATATGAAGGAACTAGAATTTGGGAAAGTTCTCATCTGACTTTATTTACCTTTCTTTTAACTTTTACTTCTACTCTAGAATTAAACATAAAGTCATAAAATGTACACTTTCCACAATCAAACCCTTGTTTTCAGATCTTTGTTAGTAAATTTCACTGTATCTTCTGCAAAACTGTTAAAAGGTATATTCTAATGTCCTACTACACAGACATTGGTTAAACAGTTTTGGGGTTGAGTTAGTGTTTGATAGGGATCCAAGGTGGTTTTGATACAACTTGAAGTTGAATCAGACTGTGAAAAAAACTGATAAAGGGATAAATAAGAGCAGCTAGTTCTAAATCTTTAGAGTGTCTACTTTTTCATATTTATAATGTGCATGTTATATTCATATTTGTGCCAAGGTACAGATATATGCTTTTGTTAGGTTGTGAAGTGTATTTTTTTTTAATTCATAGGCCATTTTTTTTCCTGAAAAATAGAGGGAATCAAGATAATTAAGTGGATAAATCTACTTGCTGCCATGCCTGTAAATTTGAGTTAGATATAGTCCACGATCCAAAAGGTATAATGAAAGAAACATTCCTGCTAGGTATTCTCTGTCCTCCACAATATGTGGCCGTCATGCACAAACACTCATATACAACAAGAAAGCAAACAAACAAATAAATTCAAATCTGAAAGATTTAAAGAGTAATGACACAAATATTTTCTGGGATGAACATAGGGTTATCTACTCCTATACATAGCTTGGAATGTTCTAGAAATATGCAAAGCAATTCTAAGCTCCATTTGTGGCTGCTCCTGGCTGGCCTTACTGGATGAACACTAAACTTCTTGAAACTATGACCCACCCCCTGAATATAATGTGGGGATGATGCTACTTGAAGCAATTGTAGGATTAATGAGAAGATTCTACAAGGTTCTGAGAGCAGGAACAGAAATTAGTTGACAGTCATATTTTAGGATGTGAAGCCCTGAAACCCAGCAGAATGGGGCATTAAGGCGCTGACAATTTTAAGACCTTCCAATACTTGTAAATTGCAATTTTTATTAAATTCAGTAACTTCATCTTACTTCTCTACAACTCGCTAAATTTAGCAGTCTAAAAGTTGTTCAATATTTCAGGTGAGTGATTTTACTAGCATATCTATTTTTCAGTTACATTTCCTGGTTCTCATTTTCATCCAACATCTTTCCCTAACCTCTTCTGACTAGCAAGAAGACTTTTTGTAGTGTGATATCCCTCTGTAGTCCATGGAATAGGATAGTATAAGTGATATGAGGAAATGTAAAATTCCTAAGATCATCATCTGGCCACGATCTCTGGGATTACTTACTACCTCGCTTCTGCTCATTATCATTTATTCTGAACACTTTCATGGTCAACTTCAAATAAAGATAAATATATACTACAATATACTACATCATACTGCAAAAGTTCTCTAGTATTTGAAATGTGTGTGAACTAAGGAAATTAGGTGACTTTTATTCATTAGGAGATGCCACTCTAGAAGCAAAATTCCCTAGATACCTAATTCATGTGTTTGTATTCTTGTGTATAAGTATAAAACTAGGATATTACTGACTTTCCCTAGAGTATATTGTACTATTCAAATATGTGAATAAAATAAAATAAAAATATTAAAAATATTTCTTCTTTGTGACTTATAAGAAAACAAAGCACAAAATAAAATAATATTACTAAGAAAGTTTGCCCAGAGAATAACAGTAAATGAAGAAACCATCTTATAAATGTTATAGAGTTAAGAAAAATTCTTCTGGACTAAGTAAGAGGATAACAAAATAATTGAGGTATGTGGCATCAAAATTAGAAATTCTGCTGAGGTAAGAGATTTTCCTAATGTCAAATGAAATCCTTTCATGAGAAGTAGAGCTCTGATCTTGATCTTTACCCAATTGTCTCAGATTGTTACAAAAATAGGAAATAAAGCAAACATTTGGGATAGAAAATGACAACTTCTCATTTAAGTGTCTCTTGGGTTGATTATATATCCCAACTCATCACTGAATATATTGCAGATTTAGGCATTGGAAGCTTTCAGAGAAGAAATAGTGAAAAACTAAACACCAGTAAAATTTCATTGATGTCATAAACTAATATCCAGGCAAATTTTTGTAAAGTGAAAATGATCAGCTCTAAAAACATATACATAAATAACAGTGTCTTAGTCAGGGTTTCTATTCCTGCACAAACATCATGACCAAGAAGCAAGTTGGGGAGGAAAGAGTTTATTTGGCTTACTTCCACATTGCTGTTATCACAAAGGAAGTCAGGATTGGAACTTAAGCAGGTCAGAAAGCAGGAGCTGATGCAGAGACCATGGAGTGATGTTCCTTACTGGCTTGCTTCTCCTGGCTAGCTCAGCATGCTCTCTTATAGAACCCAAGACTTCCAGCCCAGGGATGGCACCACCCACAAGGGGCCCTACCCCCTTGATCACTAATTGAGAAAATGCCCCACATGTGGGTGGGATGGCACCACCCACAAGGGGCAATTGAGAAAATGCCCCACAGCTGGATCTCATGGAGGTACTTCCCCAACTGAAACTCCCTTCTCTGTGATAACTCCAGCCTGTATCAAGTTGACACACAAAACCAGCCAGTACAAACAGTATATGGACTCAATAAGTTATATTTGAAGATATATAATAAGATGAGTATATATATACATATATACATATAGTAAAAAATAATAAAAAAGAGACCATGAATTTGAAAATTTTGGAGGGGTAGATAGGAGGGTTTGATGGGAGGAAAGGGAAGTTTGTAATTAAATTACAATCTTAAAAATAAACAAAAAAATCTCTGAAAAGGATTACTGGTCTATGTCCTGAAGAAACTGTCACTGTGAGAGGGTTGTCTCTTGGGTCTGTAGAGGTGGCTCATTAAGTAAAAACACTTGGCATGAAATCATGATGACCTGGTTTCAAATCCCTAATAATAACTCAAAAAGTTACTCCTGGATATGCATGCCTATAACTTCAGAATTGGTGGAGGCAGAGTCAGGGGATCTCAAGAGTTCCCTGCCATCTAACTTACTCAAAATAGTGTTTTCTGTCCAATGAGAGACACTACCTTGAGAAAATAAGAAAGAAAGTTATGGAGAAAGACAGTAGGCATATTGCTTGTTCTAGCTTCCACATTTAGACAGATGAAAATGTGGACACCATGTGTATGCAACATGCATGAATATGAGTGTATGCTAGTATGTGTGCGCACGCACACACACACACACCAGCCTGTTGTTACTTGCATATATAACATTATTTAATCCAACTAATTATCTTAGACTAGTTATTATTTTTTAAGTCATTTGTCCTTCTCTTTAAACCTAGAAGTCACATACAATTATAATTTCTAGCTGTTTTTGAAAAACAGCACAGTTTAGGAATTCATCTCTGTAGCAGAGCCTTTAACTCCACATGCAGCTAGAGTTCAATCCAAGCTGCCTTTCTGTTTATCATTGCTTCCTATTGCTGTCCACACTCAGACTCACACACAATCCTCTTGTTTGGCTTCATATATATGGTAGCATTTACAAAGCTACGAATAGGTTTTGGAATTCTTTGCCTTTGTCTTTTATTATGAAACCCATTAGTTAGTCATGCTTACTAGTGGAACTCTGACGTTTATGTTTCTGTTATGGTTAAGAAGGTTATTTGCAATGGTGTGTGGACATATATGGGAGACAGGTAAATGATTTCAGAAGAATTAGAGTACTCCTCTATGTCACTAAGTAGCTCAAGTGGTTACTTACATCCATAGATGTAAATGAAAGTAACTTCTGATTATAGGGACCCACTCATTCTTCTGATCTAGTTTCTCCATTGAGTCTTGTCCCTACTAGATTTTTCTTCCTTCCTCCTCCTTCTGCTCCCATTCTGTCTTCCCTTTGCCTTCTCTCCTCCCATTTCTTATATTTTCTTTACAACTCCTGTATTTCCTCTTTTCCCTGTCCTCTTCCACTAACTATTTCTATTGCCTAGTAACAACTCCAAAGCCTTTTACTACCTGTGTCCTCTTCCTGTCTTTAGTCATTGCTTTCTCTTCTGTGTAGTCTTCCCTCCATCTTGATCCAGTTCTTAATCTTCCACATAAGGCTAGTGGGCAATGAAAAGTGAATGCTCATGATGAGACAGTGATATGGAGCCATGAGGGGCAGCTACCAGCTCAGTTACCAACTTTTGCTCCCAATCAGAAGAGACAGAGATAAAAAGTTACAGAGTATAAACAGACCATGCCAAGCCAGGACCTGTAGTTTTTCTCCCTGATATTCAGCATCATTTTAACACATGAACAATGTTTCTCAGTTTTATCAACAGTTCAAAGCCAGGAATTGGTATTCTGTTCCCCATCTTTGAGTCCGTGGAAGTCTAAGCAGAAAGAACTCAACAAACAAATCATAATATAAAACAAACTCACCTATGCTCACTTGAATACTCTAACACCTTTTATTAAAAATCCAGTTTTACTTCACTAGCCATATGGGACTGTTTAGATCGTTGATCTGGTCTTGATTTAACTTTGGTACCTGTTATCTGTCTAGGAAATTGTCCACTTCATCCAGGTTTTCCAGTTTTGTTGGGTATAGGCTTTTGTAGTAGGCTGTCATGATTTTTTGGATTTCCTCAGTGTCTGTTGTTATGTCTCCCTTTTCATTTCTGATCTTGTTAATTAGGATAATGTCTCTGTGTCCTCTAGTTAGTCAGGCTAAGGGTTTATCTATTTTGTTGATTTTCTCAAAGAACCAGCTCCTGGTTTGGTTGATTCTTGGTATAGTTCTTTTTGTTTCTATTTGGTTGATTTCAGTCCTGAGTTTGATTATTTCCTGCCTTCGACTCCTCTTGGGTGAATTTGCTTCTTTTTGTTCTAGAGCTTTCAGATATGCTGTCAAATTGCTGGTATATGCTCTCTCCAGTTTCTTTTTGTAGGCACTTAATGCTTTGAGTTTTCCTCTTAGGACTACTTTCATTGTTTCCCATAAGTTTGGGCATGTTGTGGCTTCATTTTCATTACATTCTAGAAAGTCTTTAATTTCTTTATTTCTTCCTTGACCAAGTTATCATTGAGTAGAGTGTTGTTGAGCTTCCATGTATGTGTGGGCATTCTATTGTTTATGTTGTTATTGAGGAGCAGCCTTAGCCCATGGTGATCTGATAGGATACAAGAAATTATTTCAATCTTCTTGTATCTGTTGAGGCCTGATCTGTGATCAATTATACAGTCAATTTTGGAGAAGGTACCATGAGGTGCTGAGAAGAAGGTATATCCTTTTAATCCTTTCCATATTCAATCATCAAATCTAGACACTATTGTGGATGCCAGCAAGTGCTGGCTAACAGGAGCCTGATATAGCTGTCTCCTGAGAGGCTCTGACAGTACCCGACTAATACAGCCATCCATTGGACTGAGTACAGGGTCCTCAATGAAGAAGCTAGAGAAAGGACCCAAGGAGCTGAAGGGTTTGCAGCCCTTTAGGATGAACAACAGTATGAACTAACTAGTACCCTAAGAGCTCCCAGGGACTAAAACACCAACCAAAGAGTGCACAGTGGGACTAATGGCTCCAGCAGCATATGTATAGCAGAGGATGGCCAAGTTGGTCATCAATGGGAGGACAGGCCCTTGGCCCTGTGAAGTTTCTATGCCCCAATGTAGGGGAATGCTAGAGCCAGTAAACAAGAGGGGGTTGGGTGGTGAGTAGGGGGAGGGGGGAGGGAATAGGAGTTTGTTTTCTTTTTCTTTTTTTCTTTTTTCTTTTTTCTTTTTGTTTGGAGGGGAACCTGGGAATGGAGATATTGTAAATAAAGAAACCATCTAATAAAAAAAAAAGAAAAAAAATCCAGTTTTACTAATCCAGTACTGCTGTAAAGGGGAAAAATTGTCTAAGCCACAATAGCATGTGTTGAAGACATGTTTTTACTATAAAACATTTACCAAAAGAATAATTTATGTGATTTTTATAATCTTTAAAACATTTCTAACACTTTATCCTATAAATGTACTTATATGAATTAAATATTAAATATCTGCCAGAGACTCAGAAAAAGTTTGTTCTTCATCTAATGACATTATTTGTGGACTGGAGAAAAGGTAGTCCTCTTTTCTCTGTTGTGCTCTGACAATCATCTTGCCTACCTCAACAAAGGTCCAAAGCCATGAGACAAGTTGACTATGTACTAAAACTGTGAGCCACATAGATCTTTCTTTAAAGTTTGTCTTCTGAATACTTACCACAATGCAAAAAATAACTAAAAAAATATTGACTTCACTCCACAGACCCAAGGAAACTAAATAAGAAGGAAGGTTCAAGAGAGAAAGCTTGAATCTCACTTAGAAGGGGGAATAAAATAGAAGAGGCAGATAGAGGGAAGGGAACTGGTAGGAAGGGGTATGGGGAAGGAAATGGAGGATTCAGGATCAAGTGTGGGGAAAAACAGGAGGGATGGCTAGATGGCCATGGAAATATGTAACTAATGGAAGTGAGGAGATGGGCGGCATCTCCAGGATGAGATAGAGACCTTGGATAAGGGAAGCATCCAAAATCAGTGGGGGTGACCTTAGCTGTGATTCACTAAATTGAAAATATGGAACGAGAAGAGACTAACTCCTGTAGCCAGACAGGAACCCTAGTGGAGTAATAGAGACACCAACCTACCAAAAAAACTTTCAACCTCAAATTCATCCTGTGTACAAAAATGCAGGCCCAGAGAATGGAGCAAAGAGACTGAGAGAATGTCCACCTAATAACTGGCCCAATTTGAGACCCATCTCATGGGCAAGCACCAATCCTTAACACTATTAATGATAATCTGTTATGCTTGCAAACTGGAGCATGTTGTTCTCTGAGAGGCTCCATCCAGCAACTGACTCAGATAGATATAGACACCTGCAGCCAAACAGTAGATGGAACTTGGAGACTTATGGAAGAATAGGAGGAAGGATTGAGGGGCTCGAAGGGAATAGAAACTTGAAAGGAAGACCAACAGAGTCAACTAGCCTGGACCCTTGGAGATCTCAGAGTCTGAACTACCAGTCAGAACATGCTCATATATGCAACTTGGCCTTCATGTGGGTTGTGAACAATTAGGATGGGTGCTATCCCAAAAGCTGTGGCCTGTATGTAGGATATGTTCTACTAGCTCAGTTTGAAGTGCCAGGGGTGGGTTATCCAGGGGTGGGGTACCTGCTCAGAGGAGAGGGGCTGTGGGAATGGGGAAAGGAATGTGGGATGGGCTAATCTGGAGTGGGGCACTGAGAGGGATGTAAAGTGAGTAAGTAAACAAAAATTAAACTAAATTAAAAAAATACTGACTTCACTTATATAATAAAGTTACCTAAATATCTACAAGTTGTGAAAGCATTTAGGATTAAAGTTATACTACTGTTTGCATGTTAGCTCATACACAATAATATTCATGTAATCAGGTCCAGAGTGCCAGTCATTGAAGATCTGAAGTCAAACAACCTCTACGTATTTTTCTACACTGCCATAAAAGGCATGGATAACAGGCAGACACACAAGCGATATGACTACACTTCAGTTAGCCTTCAATCAAGAGGCTGGCTATGGTTAGCCAGCACCCAGTGCTTGCTCAGGGATCCTTCACTTATTGCTGCTGCTGTTTTCACTCAACCAAGGCCATGTACCATTTTTGCTATTTTTAAATTTAAAAAACTGATGAGCATGTAAAATTATTATACATATTTATAGGATGAACTGTGCTAGTTCAATATATGTAAACAAAATGCACTGATCAAATTAAGATAGCTAGCACTGGTTCTTCTGAATTGTGATTGATGGTTATGCTATGAGGATAGAACAGCTAGGACTCCATACAAGGAGTGCAGTGACAGGAAAAAGAAATAGAAAATTCTTTCTGTTGAAAGTCATCTCTATTTTAGAATTATATATTTCGTTTTGCTTAACTCATAACTAAGACTTCCAGGGTTATAGGGGTGGGAAAGAAATCTTTGTGAGTCTGTGAAGCTTGTTTGCTGACTTCTCTAATTCTGACTCTTGTCCCTGAGGATTGACACCAAGGTAAAATGCATGCCACAGAAGTAGAGAATAAAAAGAGCATTGGCAGCTTAGATAGTAGTAAATAGCTTCATGAAAATAAACAAGAAGCAGACTAGAAAGGCAAATCCACCAGGAAGGATGATCACTCAGCAATGTAGAACAAGCAGAAATTATTTCTTAGGATTCACACAATCACTCAGGCAATGTGAACTAGATAAAGCTCATGTAATACAGGGCAATAAATTTGTTCACATTTCATATGTGATGAACAGGTAGCCCATAAAATTGAATTTTGTTATATACACAAATCATTGAGAAGTATTTTATAAGCATAGAAATAGTTTTACAATCCTTCAATCAACATGAGAGTGCAAATATCTCTTAGCATACTGATTTCATTTCCTTTGGATGTGTGCTCAGGCATATAAAGTGACTAGATCATACAGTAATATTACTTTTAGTGTTTTGAGGAACCTCCATACTAATTTCCATAATGGCTGCATTAATTTACATTCTTGCCAAGAGTTTGCAAGGACTCCCTTTATACACATTCTTGAATCACTTGTTAGCTTAAAATAAAAATCACTTCATGATTACCAGAATGAGGAAAAAATGTTGTCTGATATACTGTAGCTTTATGTAGCTTTCATATAGAAACTGAATGTCAATGCAAAGTCTCCTTAAAAACTTTTCAGGAGTATAGGACTGGTGTCTACGATTAATTACAATTCCTAGATAAATATTCATGTTATTTTTATAAATTGTAAAATATAAAATTACACAGTGGTTATGCCTTTTAAAATATACAGCTTTAAATAAATGATTTACCTATGTAAAACACATTCTCAAAACTCATGTTAACATTCTATTATGATTTCCAAGTGAAAGCCTAAGATCTTTTTGGAGATAAATAACTTGCAAAGTCCTTTTACAGGATCCTTCCAAATATTTTCTTCCTTACCTACTTGGTCTTGAGCTTTCTCTGCCCTAGATTTCAGCATACATGTGAGTATTCATGTGATTTTGTTTTTACTCTGTGAACTTAACTATCAGTAGTAAACTCTGATGTTGTCCTTCCCATCCAAAATTTTATATTGATGCCCAATTTATAGTACTTCAGAATGTCCTTACACCAGGGTTGCTGAAGAGCTCATTGTTGTGAAAGGAGGTTATGTAAATGAACCTTAATCTTAAATGACTGACATCATTAGAAAAAGAGATTAGGATACAGACATATATAATGAAGCAAGACCATATGAGGACCATGGAGAAGTAAGACACTTGTAAGGGAAGGAATGAATGAGCCCTGCTAATACTCCAGACTTTCAGCCTACAGAATTCTGAGACAATGCATTTTTTTTTTTTTTTTTGCTGTTCAAGTCACTTGTTACTGCTGGTGTTGCAGATTAAGACATCCCTGTATCCCTGTGTCTTTTTTTTTTTCCTACTCCAAGACTACTGAAGCTTTTGCTGTACCTTCTGGATCTAGATTTACAATATCTACTCGCTAAGTCTTCCTAAACCAACTGTATCTTCACAGGGCCTGGCTGATTACTCTCCTGTCAGTGATACATAGTTTAGGATTAGAATTCTGAAATTTGGATCTCACCCCCAGATCTACTGCTTACCAAAGCCTGGTTACCTCTGGGAAATAACTATCCTCACAAGCCTTAGACTTTTCACCTCTACAGTTAGAATAAGTACTATCTTACAACATGAGTCAGAATATATGTGTATAAGCAATTTTGATGTTTGTAGATAAGCCAATTGAAAATATTTTTCTTAATTTACAACTTACTTCCAACCAGCTTTTGTGTCAAAGTCTATTGTTCCATTTCTTCTTCTATTGTGAAGTATAGGAATGAAAGTCTAATAGTTATCTTTCTGAGCTCCTAGAACAGCTCTTGCTCTATAGCATCTCAATGATTATGTGGCAGATGGGAAACTATGAGATGGTCAATCAATTCATCACAGAATTTTTCTCTTTTGTTAACTCACATAGTGATTGGGATCATACACTTGAGCCAATAAGGTTTCCACACAATAGTCACAGAACATAAATGGTGGGGTCGGGAGATAGGAAGAAACTACAATAGTTAAATGAACAAATATATATTGCTAGTTTATTAATCAGGAGAAAATGCATGGCATTCACAAGGAACCCAGTGTTGATTCAAGTCTTGATCTTCAGGTGTATACTGGTTTTGAAAATAGAAAAGATAGATACTTGTGTTTTGGGTTGGGATAAAACAGAGATAGAAAATATGGGAATTAAGGGGGTAAAACTGGAACACTAACCAAAACAAAGGGAACATGTAAAAACCATAAGGAAACTACTACTTTGAAATTTAACTAAAAAATAGGAGAGTTAGAAAGGTGATAATCTACATGACTGAATAATATTGTACTCAACACCCAGATTTAGTAAACTAAATCTCAGTGCTTGTAATCAGCTACCTCCCTATGATTTGTTAAAGGCTTCCAGAACAATATAACTTTTTGTCATTCCTTTTGGCTACTCTCTAGAACAAGTTAATAAGATCCTATTACTGAAGATACAATATACTCTGGGTGTAAGATACAGAGATTTCAAACTTGAACTGAGCTGTAAGCTTTCCTCCTGCTTAAAGAAAGGTATAGTACAGATACTGGTTGAGTAAAGGCATCAGTAATCTTACCTGTTAAAATCCCTACAAATTATAATAACAACCTCCCAGGCAAGATATACCCACTGCTGTGTGTAATACTAGTATACCTATTATTGGGTCAATCAGATGAACAAGATAAAATTCATACCTGGTACTGTAAACCTAATTAGAAACCCATGGTCAAAGAGCTCTTAGGCCCTACTATAATTTACTGCTGTTGTTCAGCTAAATTGACACAGTGCCAATCTGCCTTATAAATGCACTTATACCCATACACAAATATTACTCTTATTCTTAATTAGAGAAGATTCTCTTCACAGTGAAATGTGACAAATACAGAGACACATGACTGCTCAAGAAGGTGACTGTTGGATGTTTAGCCCTCCACGAAATATTGGTAACACCCATTTTAAGGCCCAAGCAACAATATAGAGGAAGAGATAGTGTGGTGGTTTGAATGAGAATGCTCCCCATAGGCATTTGAATATTTGGTCCCCAGTTGTGGAACTGTTTGGAAACAATTAGGAGGGATGGCCTTGTGTCATAGGGATGAGTTTTAAGGTTCAATAGCTCACATTTCCTCCTTATTAGCTTTCTCTCAATCTAGTTCTTATGGGTCAAGATCTAAGCTCTTAGCTATGTTCCTTCTTGCTGTAATTCTCCTTGCTATGATGGTCATAGACTCTAACTTTTTGAAACTGTAAGCCCACCAAAAGATGCTTTATTTTATAAGCTGCTTTCATTGTGTTGTCTTATTGTAATAGAAAGAAATTAAGGAAATAAAAGCTGAATGATAGTGACAAGAGCCGTGTATTATACAGATATTGAAATCATGAACTCACAGCAGTAGCAGCTGTCAGCAACGAGCCTGCACTTGAATGGGTCTCTCAGTCACAGATTGGGGAGAGAGCCTGTGGTCCTTTATCTCCCTATTCTACTATGAACTACTCGTAGATTCTATAGGAAGGGTAGGCATTCTGTTCAGTTGCATAGCCAGAGACGCAAACCATTCTTCAGTGAATAGTAATAAATCCATCATCCTTCAGATAGCTCTTGCTAAACTTAATATGTCATAAAACAAAACACAAATGTAGCAAAGAGAATTACCAAAGGGGTTTTAGAAGCACCTAGTCTTCAAAGTTAGTAATCTTTTTCATTGTCTTAAAGTCATTTTACAAAACAGAGAATATTTTTATTCAAAGACAGAACTATAAGAAAAGGAGGATAAGGAAGTATGATGGCAATTATCAGAAAATTATGAAAATACTTTCTAAAAGAATTTGCTGCCCTTAGAAATATTGTAGTCAGAAATATCTTTCTTTTTAGCTCTTCTCAGTGCTTTCAAGTGACTCTCTCTCCGTTTTTAGTTTTTAAGGGACAGTTTATAACATTGAAGGAAAAAAAGACATGTTTTCTATTGAATAACAATGAACAAATACAAGTCTTAACATTTTCCCCACATTTTCTTCTGGAGTGATAATGTTAATAAAACACAAAAATAACATGCATTGAACAATTTAGTTCCACATAGACATTTGGCTATTGTAGGAAACCAAACAAGGGGCTAAGAATCAGTTTTTTGTTTTTTGGTTTTTTTTTTCTTTTAATAATGATATGTACTTCAGAGAAATTCTGGAAAATTTTGCCAGTTTTTATCTCAGTCTTTGATCTGAAAAATATTCCACAGTGAACTAATTTTACATTAGAATAATTTAGTTTGGTTAGCACACAAACACTGGCATAATTGACACTAACTTCTATAACAATTGTTCTAGACAATAAATGAGAAAAAACTCTAAGCTGAACTTTGAATACTGCTATTCCACATTTCACATATCTAACTGTTCTTTTCCAAATGCATATAGAGGTAGAGAAATATGATAGAAATAGAGATAGACAGACAGACAGAAAGACAGACAGACAGACAGACAGACAGACAGAGATATAGATGGGGTGGAATTGATGCACTTGTGATTCGGTGAATAATCTTCTTAAGAATAGTACATTTTCAAAATGTATACATATTGTGAATTATAATTTTATTTTACTTTGGTTTTCCTTTTTTTACTTTTTATAAAATTTAAAATTATTTGTTTACATCTCAATGATATTCCCTTTCCCAGTGACCTCTCCACAAACCCCTCATCCCATATTCTCCCTCTCCCTTTGCCCTTTGCCGCTATGAGAGTGCTCCCCCACCAACCCACCCTCTCCTGCCCCACTACTCCAGCATCCCCCTAAATTGGGGCATCAACCCTTTACAGGAACAAGGATCTGCCCTCCCACTGATGTCAGACAAGGCCATCCTCTGCTACATATGTATCTGGAGCCATGAATCCATCACCTGTACACTCTTTGGTTGGTGGTCTAGTCCCTGGAAGCACTACGTGGTCCAGCCAGCTGACATTGTTCTTCCTATGGGGTTGCAATGCCCCTCTGCTCATCTAGTTCTTTCAATAGGGTTTCAATGTATGTCCTGGCTGTCCTGGAACTTGATATATAGATCAGGCTGGCCTTGAATTTAGAGTTCTACCTACTTCTGCCAACCAAACGCTGTGATTAAAAACTTGAGCTACCATTGGCTAACTGTCAACAATTTTAAATTTTGTGTGAGAACACAGATTCTTTTTGTATAATGAAAGATTATGCATATGTACATCTATATGAGTCACTGCAATATGAGAGTGGACAGAAAAATGTATGTGTGTCTGACTTAGGACTATGGGTTGTAGGAGACAGAGAGAAAACATTATTGACCATTGATTGACATTTGCAAAATGATGAATCAATTTCAATTTGAAAGTATTGTTTCCTAAAACTATGTTCAGTATTCTATTTGAGAGGTTTACAATAGAACACGAATCTTAGATATTGAATAGATATGAATAGACAATTGTTGGGAACAGTAAAAATAACTATTGATATACATAAGCAATTAATGTGAATGTTTAGTGCAACTCAGAAGTACAGAATTGTTCTGCCTTTTGTTTAACTTCAGTCCACTTAGGGACTTGGGGAAGAAAGTCTAGAGAGAATTTTTCTTTTCTGATTTTTCTCATTTCAAATTCATGTTGTCCTCCACGATTGTGTTTCAAATATGAAATTTCTAGGAGCCCAAAGGATAGAGAAGTCAAAGCAGTACATTCTGGTGACATTGATGTGATATCTCAGAGGCTTCCCACTCTCCTTGGCAGACTCTGACTCTTCTATGGTTGAAGGCACCCTTTTACTTAGGGGAACAGTCAGTGCACTGCTTGAAGATTGTTACCATAAAGGATCTAGCTGTATAGTTTGATACTAGGAGAATAAAAGGACTTAAATCAGAAAAACATGGCTGTGGGTTAACTTGAATAATGTATGTCACTGTCAGAAACGCAGGACTGTTCTCTGTTGAGGAAACATTTATAAGAAGTTCTTTCTATTCTATGATTTCTTTTCTAATGTCTGGATCTAAGCAGATTGATTCTGCTGCAACTAGCAAATCATTTTACATACTCTTCACTAAGAGAATTATTCTTAGGATAATTCTAACTAGTTTTGGGGTGACTACCCAAAGTTGAAAGAAAAAAATCAAGAGGGGACAGTGTGATGTTTTGTATATGACTGACCAAGGAAGTGGCACTATTTGGAGGTGTGGCCTTCTTGGAGTAGGTATGACCTGGATGCAGTAGGTATGTCACTGTGGTCATGGGCTTAAGACCCTTACTTAGCTGCCTGGAAGTCAATCTTCCACTAGCACCCTTCAGATGAAGATGTAGAACTCTCAATTCTGCCTGCACCATGCCTGCCTGAATGCTGCTGTGCTCCTACCTTAATAATAATAGATTGGACTTCTGTACCTATAAGCTAGCCCCAACTAAATGTTGGCTACGAGTTGCCTTGGTCATGATGTATGTTCATAGCAGTAAAACCTTAAGACAGACAGTAACATAATTAAACATTAAGAATAAACCTCTATAAAACTACTTAAAATGAATAGTTGAAATGGAAGTAGATGCCTAAAAGTAGTCTTCAGCATGACCCACAGGCATGGTTTCATGAAAATTACAGTGGGGTCAATACACTAGCATACAAAAGGCTGCACACAGACTTTATCAGTCTAAAGTCTGCTGCAGGTAAGCAGATAAACTTGACATAAAAGTAATTTTCTCTTGAATGACTTCATATTTTGCAATTTTTAGGCTCAAAGAGAATCGTGAATTAAAAGTCTAATCATTTAAAACAGCATCATGGGTTAAATGTTCGCTTTTTCTTCCAATAGGACTACTATCCTCTTGGTTATTTAATTGGCTTTCAAAGGAAGTCATTGTCAGATAATTTATATTTAAAATGTTTCATCATCTCAAAAACTATTCAGAAATTGGAAACATAATAATGGTACTATTCTATCAGCTTAAAAGCTAACTATGATACACCTGTATAACAACATGTTAATAAAATAACACCAATAGCAACACACGTTAAAATTATCAGAAACTATACTAAACCAAAAGGGAGTTATTATCCTGCTGTTTGTTTTAATCTGAATATTGGTTCTCAGTTATCCAAAGACAACAACTTACAATCTTATTCCTCCTGACCATCATAGAAAAAGGTTCCACATAAATATAAATATCTACATTCAAAATCGAATCAGATTGATGCACCATTTCTGTATTCTGAATGTCTGCTTTGCTTATTGACAGATGTGGTGAAGTAGATAGCATAGCAACTTGACCAAATGCAGCTTATCTTCATGGATGGGGATTCCTCCTCCTTCTAGAGAGCTTTTGGTGTAGTGTGATTCTTAGTAGGACATCTTGCACAACAGTAAAACAGAATACCACAAGATTCAGGAATGAGTCTACCTGAAGAATGAACTGCTACATTGTTCTATAAAATCTGAGATGATAATTGGCATTTTCTATGAAAGGAATGTCAAAGATGAAAGGTAGTAAGTAGGTAACAAAGTGAGGGACAGTTAGAAGTTGTCTCTCAAAGACCACCTGTCTCTGTCTCTCTATCTCTCTGTCTCTGTCTCTCTCTCTCTTTGGCGTTTTCTTTTATCATTGATGCTAAATACATAATTCTTTCAAACCATTGAAGTCTGAACAGAACATAATGTCTGAGTGGAGCATTAGGCCTTAGTCATCAAGGAAACTTATAAAGGGTCATGTACAATCATAGGATTCATACAGAACACATGGGGCATGTAGTACTTAGAGAGCATAATATAAAACAATCTAGTGTGTGTCCAATAATTAATGCAGAAAGAGGCATATTTGTGACATATTGTGACAGAGTCTTAGGCTTTAGAAGACTTAAAACCTCATGTGTACCCACTCAGTTCTGACACTGCAAATTGGAAGTAGCCACAGACAAAATATGAGCACATGAGTGTGGCTATGGGGATGTCTAGATTTTGGGCCCTGTCATTGTTAGCATCAGGGCATCCAAAGCCTGTAGCGTTGCTCACAGACCTGCTGCCAGGGCAACAGTCACCATATTCCCAGAATCCATTGGTCTCACCTCCCACCTTTACCTGCAGTCACTACGTCAGAACACACACACACACACACACACACACACACACACATATATATATATACATATATACATATGTATATATATATATATGGGGAACATTCCTCTCTCTCTCTCTCTCTCTCTCTCTCTCTCTCTCTCTCTTCTCTCCCTCCCTCCCTCTCTCTCTCTGTCTCTCTCTCTCCCTCTCTCTCTCTCCTCTCTTCCTGCTACTGCCCCCTCTCACCCTCTCAATTAAACCTCTTACACATGGAACTGTTTGAGCCTAGTGTGTGGTATGTTCTGACGAGACATGCTGTTCTAACACATCAGTTATATCATGCAGAATTTTGTTGTGATGGATCAAAAAGATGGAAACGTCAAGATCTGTGTATTTATTGCAAAATAGATTATCAATTTATGGTGTGTAACTAAAAGAGTCAATATCACCTGAAAAATCAGGTTAAGTTGACATCTCAGGCAGTAAGAAAGGATAATGAGTTTGACAGACAACCTCTATGCTGCTAAGGGAATAGAGAGTGATGGATGGGTGATGGTGGGAACTACTACAAGGTAGGTATTCCCTGGGTAGCACTCAGGCTTCAGACACAGTGTTGTAGACTAATGTTGCTGCATTACCTAAACCAGGAAATATGACAGAAGGCCAAGTTGGGACAGAATTACAGAAATTCAGTCTCAGATCTACTATATTTTGGAAAAATATGTGTGACCTCCCCCAGCCTCAAGTGGGCCAAACCAGACCTTGCCCCTGCCACAGAGCAGCTAGCCCGCACAGGGTGGAGTTTCCTGAGATAAAGAAAGCCCTTTTGTCCTGCCACTTCTCTACCTCTCCCAGAAGTTCCTGCTAGGAGCCACGCCCTGCTGAGCTACTTCACTTGCCTTCTGGACAGAACAACAGGATGCTAATTAGGCCACAAGATCTTGGCTTACTGGGGGGATCGGTTCCCTGCCTATATATTCTCAAATTCTGAAATACACACTGGACCTTAATCAGAACCTTTTGACTTGGTCTGGTTATTTCTCTTGAAGTCTGATTCCCCTATTTTCCCCCAGGCCCCTGCCTCTCTTTCAGGAACTCGGTTTGCGTAGCTGCTGGTGGCTACACATATGAAACGTGGATATAGGATTTTTGAATAGAAAGTCAAATATTATACAAGTTTGGAATTTGGAAGAGAGAACTAAGCTAGAATTACAAATACAGAAATGATTTGCTTTTGAGTTGCAAATTTTAACCATGGACATGGTGAATAAGATTAGACCAAGTCTCAAGAACCACAATATTTAAAAATGCCTTAAAGAAGGAATCAGCAAAATCGGGAAACAGAAGAAGGTATGTTAGGAAGGTGCCCTTGATATAGTATGAGGGGAATGTATGTCTAATGCTGTTTTAAACCATGTATAATAAGCATTTAATAATTTGCAGTCCGGTGTTCCCCCTACTTGGACTGCTTAGTTGGTCCTCAGGGGGTGAGGATGTTCCTAGTCCTGCTGGAACTAGATGTCTGAGGGTGGGGTGGTACTCTGAGGAGATGGGGAGGGGGCAATGAGGAAAGGGATTTGTAAGGGTGGGACTGGGAACAGAGGAGGCTATGATTCAGAGGTAAAGTGAATAAACTTGAAAAAAATGAAGAGCTGTTAGTCAACAACAACAACAATACCAACCACACCAAAGAGTGATGAAAGAACAGAAACCATGTTTTAAAAAAAGTAAGTTTTACACTAAACAAAAAGTAATAGAGTAAATAGCATCATAAATAATACCAGTGAGAATTGAGAAAACCTGCAATGGTTTCTAGAGGCATTTTGGGCATTTTCTGCCATTTAAGTGTAGGTACTGCTGGTATTTGCTGCAGAAGTGAAAGTTTATTGTGTTCCAAAGTCCGACACATAGGAAAGATGCCATTTTTAATTGGACTATTTGGGTTGTTAGTTATATAATTTCTTGAGTTCTTTATAAATTTTGGATATTATCCCTCTGTCAGATGGAGGGTTGATGAAGATCTTTTCCCAGTCTGTAGGCTGCTGCTTTGTCCTATGACAATTTTCTTTGCCTTACAGAAGCTCTGCAGTTTCATGAGGTTCCATTTATCAATTGATGATCTCAGACCTAGAGCCATTGGTGTTCTGTTAAGGAAATTGTCTCCTGTACCAATGTGTTCAAGGTTATTTCCCACTTTCCCTCTAGTTTTTTTTTTTCTAGATTTAATGTATCAGGTTTTATGTTGAAGTTCTTGATCCACTTGGACTTGACTCAAATAACCCAGTTAAAATGGGGTACAGACACTGTTCCAATTTTTTTGTCCCTCTTCTTCCTTTGAACAAGAATATTTCTGGGCTAAAAAACTTTGAGATGGGTGGGTGACCCCATCCCTCATCCACTGGCCATGACTATCTACTTCGAAGGGAGAATAAAATACTCATAAGAGGCAGATGGAGGGAGTGCAAGAAGATGTCATCCATATTCTTTAACATGGGAAGGTGTATGTGTAATACACTATATAAATGTTTACTAATAGTGGTTATTTTAATAAAAAAGTAAATGTTTAAATTAAGAAAAGCAGTGGGGTGTATGTCACAGCTTGAAATACACATTAATTGTTGTATTTTTGATTTTTCCCAAAGTAAGAAGTCCAAGAGTCCTATTCAATTTCAGATCACAAAGTCAGATTGGATACTAGGAAATAATGAAAGGCCATTAAAGCCACTGGAGCTCCTTTCGCAAAGGAAGCTAAAGATGTTTGTGGCAGCCATGGCTTCCCATCTTGGCTAGTCTAGAACATGGCTTCTCAAATCATTTCTTTGGCCCAATAATATAAATGGCCAACATTTATAATAAAATTGTATGGAAAACCAGAACAACATGTAAATTTGATCACATCAGTCACTTGAATGTTACTCTATAAAGTTTCTGTGCATGTAACCAACATAAATACGACTGAAATTGAAGAGGGCTACACTAAAAATATTTTTAAAACCTGGTATTCCACACTATCTTTAAGGATGTATATGAATCAAGATAAATTTATGCATTTTTACTAATGCAAATTGAGTGTACATATATTATTTAGATACAATTTGTATATATAAAGTGAACATAATGAAATAGTCATGTGTATCAATTTATTAATATATATTAAATATATATAATAAATAGATGTATAAATATATATGTGTATATATTATATATATATATAAAATCCAAATGTGTAAAGAATAGCTAATATGTAAAAATATTTAGATCTATGAAATTTATGTACTACATATATAAATATATCATATTCACAAAACATATAAAGTAGATGCATGTGTACATACAGAAAATTCTCATGTATTTCACTATCTGTAAACTAAACACAATATTATTTTTAATTTTATTTGTAAAACATTTCAGTAAAAACATTCAGTAAAAACATTTCTTCTTTTCCCTTCTACAACTCTTCCCATATACTCCTTCCTCTCTATTCACCTGACTTCATGTTTTTCCTTACACTCTCAAAATAAAGAAAACAACAACAAAAAGTACATAAAAAATGGAGAGTGTTTTGTATTAGCTAATTATCCCTGAGTATGAAGCTTACCCTGGAGTGTGGTTGATGCAGTAAGGGTGACTCCATGGGAGAAAAATAATTTTCCTTCTCCCACCAGCTATCAATCCCAAATAACTACTTGGTTAGGTGGGATTTTGGTGGCCATTTCCCCTTCTCCATGGTAGGATTCTATCTGGTTTGAACTTAGACATGTCTTGTGTGTGCTGACAAAGACTCTCTGAGTTCACAAGAGCACCATCCCTGTTTTGTCTGGAAAATGTTTCCTTGGAGTCATCCACCACCTCTGAATATTACTATGTTTCTGCCTCCTCCACTGCATAGGACTCTGAACCTTGAGGCAAGGGCTATGAATGAAATATCTCATTAGTGGTTGTATCTTTCAAAAGTCTTTTACTCTCTGCATGTTATCTAGTTCAACCATGTTTTCTATTGGACATCAGATCATATAGGGTGTATACACAAAGTTGTGGTTAAAATTGAGCACAAATGTGCTTTCCAATAAATGTATGTCTGGCTATATGATAATTTTTGTTATTTGTAAGACATTTTCTATAACACTGTGTACATATAAATATATACATAAATAGTAAACTATAAATTACTATTTTCATTTAAAGGGGACTGAAGAAGGGAATTTGGTTTGGAGACTACAGTGAGATCTATTCATGCTTTTACTGGTTACAGAAACTGTGCTTTCCAGGAGTGATCTCATGTTACTCTGAACGAGCAAGCTCTCATCTGACCTCGGAATCTAAGAAGGGTTGGACTGGATTAGTACTCGGTTGAGAGAAAGTAATAGATCTTTAAAGAATTGTCAAGAGTGTATTATGAGGCAGATCCATGGGGCCAATTACAGAGACTTTCTACAGAGTAATTGATGCCCATCTGATATTCCTTCATGGCTCTAGTACCAGACATTTGAGAGTGTCTTTTAGCTTAACTTGTAAGCACCAAAAATAATTTTTAAAAAAGTAGATTGAAAATACTGTGGCAACATGGCTGAAGTCAGATATGAGACATGGAAATGTTTTTGCTTCCTTTTTATGACTGAAAAGGGTGATGTTTACCTCTCCAGTGGCCCTTGGAGGAAGATGAGAGCTAGCTTTTGGAAAAAAAATATTCCTTATTAAAACTTCACTTAATTACCCTACTAAAAAATAATCAGAATAGTTTTAAGTGCTTCTGTGCACCAATCACAAGAGTCTATAGCTGAAAAGTACATAGTCACTACTAAGAGGCAGTCATATGCAAGAGGACTTTGAAATAAACACAGCTTAGTTAGTGCCCCATTGGTCTGGGACCACTCTGAAGGCGATTAGCATTAAATCTTATAAATAAAAGGAGGTTTAAGATTTAGAAGTTTTACTTAGCATTTACTGTGTTGATCTCAGAATTTCTTCTTTCCCCTTCATTATCTGAGTCAGGAGTTACAGAGACAAAGTGTAGAGCACAAACTGAAGGAATGACAATCCGGAGTCTGCCCGACCTAGGGATCCATCCCATATATAATCACCAAACCCAGACACTATTGTAGATGCCAACAAGTGCTTGAAGACAGAGCCTGATATAGCTGTTTCCCGAGAGGCTCTGCCAGTGCCTTACAAATACGGAAGTGGGAACTCACAGCCAACCATTGGACTGAGCACAGGGTCCCCAATGAAGGAGTTAGAGAAAGGACCCAAGGAGCTGAAGGGGTTTGCAGCCCCATAGCAAGAAGAACAATATGAACTAACCAGTACCCCCAGAGCTCCCAGGGACTAAACCACCAACCAAAGAGTACACATAGTGGGACTTATGGCTCCAGCTGCATGTGTAGCAGAGGATGGCATAGTTGGTCATCAATTGGAGAAGAGGCCCTTGGTTCTGTGAAGGTTCTATGACCCAGTGTAGGGGACTGCCAGGGCCAGGAATCGGGAGAGGGTGGGATGGTGTACAGGGGGAGAGGGGAGAGAATAGATGGATTTTTGGAGGGGAAACCAGGAAAGGGGAGAACTCTTGAAATGTAAATAAAGAAAATATCTAATAAAAAACAAGGGAGGGGAATTTATAAGTCACTTAAAGTTACATGATGGGCTAACAAATAACAGAATATCTAAGTTCCTCTCATTAAAATTATCTATGTCTCTCTTTCAATCTAAGTCACTTAATAAAACAAAATTGTTTTAAAAGCCCCATGTTTAGAAATAGAAAAGAAATTACAGATCATAAACAATGTTTTACTGAGGTTCTTGGTCCTGTGGAGGCTTGATGCCCCAGTGTAGGGGAATGTTAGGTCAGTGAAGCAGGAGTGGGTGAGAGGGTGGGTATAAGCAGGGGGAAGGAGGGTGGGGTAGGGGTGGGGTATATCCCTCATATAAGCAGGGGGAGGGAGGGTGGGGTAGGGGTCTTGTGGAGGGGAAACCAAGAAGGGGAATAATATTTGAAATGTAAATAAATAAAACAACCAATGAAACATAAAAAATAAAATAAAAACACAGAAAAAATATAATTTTGTATTTCACTTACTTTCTTATATTCTCAGAGATAGACACTAACCTTTTAAATAGAGGCCTAATTGTAAAGCTTGGTAAAAACATAGGAAAATTCATCATAAATGGAGCATAGAAAATATACATAGTCACATAAAAACACATTTCTAGGAGACAAAGAAAACTAATAATAACCATGATAAAATCTTCTTTATTATCATGTGGTCTGTTACTTTACTAAATCCAATTATAAAAGAAATTTAGCTAAATGGGAAGGCTTTAAAATATATGCAAATAATTGATTTTTTTCAATAAAAGCATTTAAGACCATATATCATTTGCCTCTTTCTCTTCCTCCATATGTAAAACTTTTGTGAGAGATCATCTGCTGCTGTCTGCACAAGACCTGCAGGAAATCATGTAGTTGTTATCAAAATTCCAATATAGTTTCAAGAGAGGCACCTGAGCCCCCACTACAATCTATTTTCTTTAGGGATGTCATCCTTGGTAGGTTGACTGCACTCCAGTGGATGTCCCCACACTCATGCACATATGGGCAGCACTAATTGGACTCAGTGGGTAATAAAAAGGAAAAGAGGATATGAAATTTGGAGAGGGACCTTGGTGGTATCCAGGAGAAACTGGAGGCAGGAAGAGAGGGATGAGTATGATCAGAGTAAATTGCGTTTGTGCAAGAAATTCATGAGGAATAAAATACTATTTAAAGATTTGAGAGAAGACAAAGAGCATTCTTTGGACAGGGTTCTGAGAACTTAAATATATAGCTACTACCAGATTTTACAGGATTTGACCTCTGATTGTAATCATGTCTTGGACAGAGACCCTAGTTTGTTTGTTGGTTTGTTTGTTTGTTTCTTGCTCTCTTTTTTCTTCCTTCCTTCCTTCTTTCCTTTCTTTCTTTCTCTTTCTTTCTTTCTTTCTTTCTTTCTTTCTTTCTTTCTTTCTTTCTTTCTTTCTTTCTTTCTTTAAAATTGGTTATTTTCTTTATTTACATTTCAAATGTTATCCCCTTTCCAGGTATCCCTCCCAGAACCCCCCATGCCATCCCACCTCCCCCTGCCTCTATGAGGGTGCTCCTCGACCCACCCACTCACTCACGCCTTCCAGCCCTGCCATTCCCCTACACTGGGGCATCAAACAGGACCAAGGGCCATTGATCCCATAGGACCAAGGACCATTCCTCCCACTGATGTCCAAAAAGGCCATCCTCTACCACATATGCAGCTAGAGCTATGGGTTCCTTCATGTGTACTCTTTGGTTGGTGGTCCAGTCCCCACAAGCTCCAGGGTGTCTAGCCTATTAACACTGTTGCTTCTAGCACAGGGCTGCAAACCCCCTCAGCTCCTTCCATCCCTTCTCCAACTCCTCCAGCAGGGAACCCCACGCTCAGTTCAATGGTTGGCTGTGAGCATCTGCCTCTGTATTTTTCAGGATCTGGCAAATCTCTCAGGAGACAACCATATCAGGCTCCTGTCAGCAAGCACTTCCTGGCATCCACAATAGCACCCAGATTAGGTGACTATATATGGGATGGATCCCCAGGTGGAGCAGTCTCTGGATGGCCTCTTCTTCAGTCTCTGCTCCACACTTTGTCTCTGTATCTCCTCCCATAGGTATTTTATTCTCCCTTCTAAGAAGGACTGAAGTATTCACACTTTGGTCTTCCTTCTTCTTGAGCTTCATGTGGTCTGTGAATTGTATCTTGGGTATTCTGAGCTTTTGTGCTAATATCCACTTATCAGTGAGTGTATACCATGTGTGTTCTTTTGTGACTGAGTTAGCTCACTCGGGATGGTATTTTCAAGTCCCATCCAGTTGCCTAAGAATTTCATGAAGTCATTGTTTTTAATAGCTAAGTAGTATTCCATTGTATAAATGTACTACATTTTCTGTATCCATTTGTCTGTTGAGGGACATCTGGGTTGTTTCCAGCTACTGGCTATTATAAATATGGCTGCTATGAACATAGTGAAGCATGTGTCCTTATTTCATGTTGAAGCATCTTCTGTGTATATGCCCAGGAGTGGTATAACTGGGTTCTCAGGAAGTACTATGTCTAATTTTCTGAGGAACCACCAGACTGATTTCCAGAATGGTTGTATAAGCTTGCAATTTCCACCAGCAATGGAGGAATGTTCCTCTTTCTCTACATCCTTGCCAGCATCTGCTGTCACCTGAGTTTTGCCACTGCAATGGTGACACTCAAGTCTTATCCACCCCCACTTCTTTTCTTTTTCTCGTCACTCTAATAATCAGACATGAGATAGAACTTTTCTTTTAATGAATTAACCAATGAAACCTTGAAGGGTGTCAAGCATAAATAAATAAAAAACAAACAAATAAATAAATAAATAAATAAACCCAAAATAAGCCTTAAATACAAAGTCTACTTTACAATGCACAGGTTAAATTTCTATTAGGAGCTGATCTTTAAATAAAAAAGTAGTACATGTTATCAACAGAACAAAGTACAACAGTATGCTTATAGACTTTCTGTCTGATATCTCTTCAAGTTTGTGATTTCATGATGTCCAATGTTATTGCTTATTTTTGCATCTTCTTTCACAGACTCTTAGCCTTTTGTTTTTCTTTCTCATTTATTTTTCCTCTTTACTATTGTGAAATAGAAATAAAGAGGTAGGGTTTAGGAGCTAAGGTTCTGGGAAAAAGATTTTATGTCATGTCAAGTTGTCTGCCTCTTTCTGTAAAATTAATTACCATTCTAGGTACCACTAGGACACAGCTATTGTATGTGTATAAGATTATATATGAAAACATTACATATATGTATATGTATACATATATGTATATATGTTCTGCCTTACAAGAATAATGATGCAAGACTAATTTGTACCCTGACTCATTGAGGATTTTAGCCAAAGGTATAGTCATCAAGCATCAAGAGAAACAGTGGATCCCAATGTTTGGCAAATAGTTTGAATGTAGTCAACATATTGAAACACTAACTACAACTATGTTATCTCTTGCAGGTCTTCTGCAGACAACAACATCTGAACTCTCAAAAAACTTTTAAGGATGAAGAAAAAGAAAGAGGCAAATGAGATGACTCTTTTTTTATTATTATTATTAGATGTTTTCTTTATTTACAATATCTCCTTTCCAAGGTTCCCCTCCA
>NW_022196915.1:108951620-108955463 GCF_008632895.1 Mastomys coucha
TCTGAATTGTCCTTCCTTTAGTCTCTGCTCCATAGTTAGTCTCTACAACTCCTTCCATGGGTATTTTGGGGTACAGAGCTAAACAAAGAATTCTCAACTGACAAATACTGAATGGCTGAAAAGCACCTAAAGAAATGTTCAACATCCTTAGTCATCAGGGAAATGCAAATCAAAACAACCCCGAGATTCCACTTCACACCAGTCAGAATGGCTAGGATAAAAAACTCAGGTAACAGCAGATGCTGGTGAGGTTGTGGAGAAAGAGGAAGACTCCTTCATTGCTGGTGGGACTGCAAACTGGTATAACCACTCTGGAAATCAGTTTGGCGGTTCCACCAGAAATTGGACATAGTACTACCAGAAGACCCAGCTATACCACTCCTGGGAGTATACCCAGAAGATGCTCCTACTTGTAATAAGGACACATGCTCCAGTATGTTCATAGCAGCCTTATTTATGAGAGCCAGAAACTGGAAACAACCCAGATGTCCCTCAACAGAGGAATGGATACAGAAAATGTGGTACATTTACACAATGGAGTACTACTCAGCTATTAAAAACAATGAATTTATGAAATTCTTGGGGTGGACCTGGAGAATATCATCCTGAGTTCGGTAACCCATTCACAAAAGAACACACATGGTATGTATCTTAGTCATGGTTTCTATTCCTGCACAAACATTGTGACCAAGAAGCAAGTTGGGGGAAAGGGTTTATTTAGCTTACTTTCACAGTGCTGTTGATCACTAGAGGAAGTCAAGACTGGAACTCAAGCAGGTCAGGAAGCAGGAGCTGATGCAGAGGCCATGGAGGGATGTTCCTTACTGGCTTGCTTCCCTTGGCTTGCTCAGCCTGCTCTCTTATAGAACCCAAGACTTCCAGTCTAGGGATGGCACCACCCACAAGGGGTCCTACCCAATTGATCACTAATTGAGAAAATGCCCCACAGCTGTGTCTCATGGAGGCACTTCCCCAACTGAAGCTCCTTTCTCTGTGATAACTCCAGCCTGTGTCAAGCTGACACACAAAATCAGCCAGTACAGTATGCATTCTCTGATAAGTTGATATTAACCCAGAGGTTCGGAATACACAAAGTACAAACCACAAGCCATAAGAAATTCAAAAAGAAGGAAGACCAAAGTGTGGATACTTTGATATGTACTCTTAAATGCTTGAAAGAAGAAAAAGAAGTATTTTACATAGCTTTTAAAACCTTCCCATTTAGCAGAAGTACTTCTTAAAAATAGATTTAGGAAAATAGCAATTACATTTAACATAACAATAGAGAAGATTTTTCCAAGGCCATCATTGATTATCTTGTGCTATCCATGTAATTAGAGCAGAGATGATGTAGCAAAACTGCAGGTTACTCTCATTCTTTTTTCAGTCACTTTCCATATATTAAATCAGTTAAGATATATGTGTTTGAAGCTTATTTTGTGCTTGGAACTGCATGCAAGAGTCATGAAAAGTTGAATTGGCTATGATGGAAACTCTCATATATGTAGCTTCTAGCCAAAAGGAAGATATATATTGACACATGAAACCTTTAAAAAAATTCATTGAAGATTAAATCCACAGAGAATATTTCTTATCTTGTTGTCAACAGTGAGATTAGTTTTCGTTCCTTTTATTTTTTTCTTACAAATTATGATTGCAATTTTCCTGGACCCTAATGAAATTCAACAATTCTAATTCTTACCTGCATTCCTAATTCCTATCCTTATGCCCACAAGTAAATATAACTCCTATCCTCATCAAAGAAGCTCCTTTTCCCTCAGTGAATGACAACTACAACAGAAATTCACAAGTGGTCAAAATAGAATAACCAGCCTTGGGTGTCAATTCCCATTTAATACATAAACAACACGAACTTTACAACTAAGGCTCAGAGAATATCATGGAATGGTGTTGTTTATGTGTGTGTAGAAAGGGTGGAAGAGCTAGAGGCCCAGGTACCTTCTACAAGACAGTAGACAGTCATATATGTATATATGAGACATGGAAGTTTCATCAATAAAATCTTAAAAATATAGCCACCTAAACAAGAACTGGCTAATGACAATACTAGTTCGCACCTAATGAAATGGAGGATCTCACACAAGGTCCCAACCTTAGATGAAGAGCTGCAGCTAACAGGCTAGGGAGAATCAGTTTTCTCCAGGCAAGGGGTCTTGACAGATTATCCTATCCCAAGTGCTCATATCTTAAAATGTGTGTATATATATATATATATATATATATATATATATATATATACACATGGAATGGAATTAAATGGAATTAGCAGGTATAGATAGATAGAAAAATTTATGAATATATAGATATATAGATGATATATAAAAAGATAGGTATAGATATATACATATATGGATATATGAATATATAGATAGATGGATAATGTGTGTACATATGTACTTATATATATATGTATATATTAAAGAGAAGAAGAAATGAACTTGTGAGGGAATGAGGGGCACAGGAAGAGTTGGGATGGGGAGGATGGCATGGGAATTATGTACACATAGTATTCATATATGGTATTGTAAAAAATAGTAAAACCAATGTTTAAAGGATGTCATTACTAGATATTCATTGTATCTTTGAAACAGCTCGTGCTATAAAGAGCCTGGGCTTGTCAGAATGGGTCTTTTCCTTTGCCTTACTGGATTTGCTGGGAAAGATTTTTCTCTCTGGCTTCTGCCAGTCTAAATTTCTTATGATAAAGAAAATGTCTCGGAGACACCACAATATTACTGCATACGCTCCATAGCCTCTTTTTGAATTCAAAACTATTTTCTTAAATGTTTTGGTGAATTCAAGTGTTAAATTCATTTATGAGAGAATCAGTTACAAAAGAAGCCCAGTAAGAAAGCAGGAGAAAGGCTGAGGAGGTGGCTTAGTGGGTAAAGTGATTTCTGCAGCTGAGTTCAGATATCCAGCATAAAAAATCAGATATCCAGTAAAAATCAGGCTTGGTGGCATTTAGTACTGCCCTGTAGTTTTAGTGCTGGGGTTGGGGGAAGAGACATTTAGATCTTGAGGACTCACTAAGCAAATAGTCTGGACAAAATGGCAAAACTTCAGGTTCATTTAAGAAACCCTATGTAAATCTGTAAGATGTAGACTGATAAATACACCCAATAGTTAGCTCTATTCTTTATAAGTGCACACAGAGGAGTGGGCTCCCTAACAAAAGGAGAAAGATAAGACAGAAACTGAAAAGATCTTTTCTTATATAAACCAAACTGAGCAGGTTGTTCAGGTTCTCAGAGCTGTACCATGATCCCCAGAAGTAACAGGGAGGGTTCTTTTATTAAAATAAGGTCCCCAGACTGGATGTAAGTAGGAAAGACCCTTTTTCTGTAAAGAAATAGCTTTGTTAACCTTAATTTTATACATATTGATAGCTTAAAATCATCCTTGATTGTCAATAAATAGAAAAGAAATAATGTGATCTCTTTCTCATTCTGTCTGTGTGTTCATGTGTGTGAGAGAGAGTGAGGGTATATGCTCATGTGTGTTCATGTGTATGTCATTGTGGAGGCTTCAGGCAGACTGTCTTACTGACCCTGGAGTTCTTCAGTTAGGCTATCCTGGCTGGCTTGGGTGCCCATGGATTTGCATATCTCAACAGCCCTAGAAGCTGCATTTAAAAAAAAATGCACACTATCATTGCAGTTTTTTGTTTCTATTTTTTAAAAGCACAAATTGAAAGTAAATACTTTATCAAGTAAATCCTAACATTGGCATAACATTAACTTAAAGCTTGAAACTTAATTTTTTTTTCTTTTAGATATTTTCTTTATTTACATGTAAATTTCTCCATTCCCAGTTTCCCCT